>NW_028288935.1:300000-542521 GCF_059628265.1 Tinamus guttatus
TTATAGTCATCAAATATCATTCAAATTCCACATATTTTTTGTCTCACAGTTTGAATAAGTATTTATAAACATTATTTTAAAATTGCCTTTCTATCTGGAAAATTCTATTTGGATTCAATCTAGTAAAGCTTTATTTTAATTCCTG
Source organism: Tinamus guttatus (assembly GCF_059628265.1). Taxonomy (NCBI): domain Eukaryota; kingdom Metazoa; phylum Chordata; class Aves; order Tinamiformes; family Tinamidae; genus Tinamus; species Tinamus guttatus. The sequence goes on from NW_028288935.1 coordinate 300,146, forward strand.
AGTAAAATTCATTTCCACAGTAATCATACAAAGACAGTCAATAATGGTATTTCTTGGATCAGATTCACTGATACTCCACAGCAAGTCTTTAATGATTCAGTACAAAGAAGCTATAAAGTTGATTCATTTGGTTTCTGAAGATTCCCTAAGGAGATATTGAAATGGTGTATATTTTGGGTTTATGCCCAGAGAAAGTTTCCTAATAAAGTGGGGTCAGTCAAAGATCTCTTGCTGCCAGAATAAACCTATGGGGGGTGGGCACAAGAACAGCTAAAAATAACCTTAAGGCAGGTGACATTATATTTATGACTAGATTGACTCACAGTCAAATCCCACTTCTGAAAGAATGGGAGAGGCATCCAGTTACCACTCAAGCCCAGCATAATGAGACTACAACATCTTGTCCAGTGAGTGGATGCGGTCATTTTATTTATTCATTTATTTTTATGAAGTGGAATTTAAAATGGTAGTTTTTGAAATGGTAGAATATATTTGCCATTGTGAATCCAAGATCTCATTTATAACATAATGCACTGAGACATTCAAAATGCTTATATGTTTATAAATGTGTGTAATTCTATAACATATTAATACAAATTACCATTAGTAGCATTTTACCAGAAAAATAAATTTAGTATCTTAAAGAATCATTATTTTATTCATAACATACATAAAGAGAAGTAAAAATGAATAAATTAAATAAATAAATAAGATCTTCCCTCTGGCTCTATTATATTCCATTTTCATTTTGCAGAAAATTTCAAAAAAAAATTCTCTCTGCCCTCAATTCCTAGTGTATCCTTCAATTTTCTCTCAGCATATCTGAGAAGCAAATTCTTTCAGTCATGAGAATTCTTTTTTCTTTTATTCTGCAGTGCTTTAATTTTTATAATCTACTTGCTGTTTTTTTTTCCTCCTTCCAATTCATAATGTCTACAGTTTATTAACCTAGGCCAATACTACCAGCATTTTTCCAGTTTGCCAGCCATTCAGCTACCGATCATGGTAATTTACACACACACACACACGCTTATTAGCAGGTTAGAATTAATATTCAAATTGTCATATAAATGGAGGTTCAGTGTTACTCTGGCTATCTTCATTTGTCTGGCACGTATAAATTAGAATCTTTAAATTCCAGCTGCAATAACAGAGAGATAAATACTTCCACAAAATTAGTGTCTTCACTTAAAATGGAAATTATCACAGCATAATATTTAATACAAGCAACAAGGATTGCTTTAAGTTTTGATAACTATTCTTTCCAGTAGCGATTTTACAAATCATCTGTTTATATTTCTCTTCTGAACAGCAGCTCTATTTTTCTGTTTAGGTTCTAGTTACTTAACAGAGCTGCTCATGCACGCTCCCAACTCTAAGCTGGCAAAACTGATTTTTTTTTTGTATGAAATTGAAGATTCTCTTGTTTTTAAATATTACTTGCAATTGGTGACTAGTGCTTCTTTTTACAATATATTTTTTTTTCCCAGATGTTAAGCCAAGTTTTGAATCAGCTCTCACTGTCCTATACTTTGAATGAAAAGTTCTAATTACTGTGATTTTTTAAAGCCCTTCTGGTGTGCCAGTTATAAAAACATGAAGCACAGAAAAAAAGTGTTATCATCTTCCTTTTTTCTCACTCTTGTTCTTTTTTTCTTTTTTTTTCTTTTTTCAAAAAGGAAATGGTTTAGAAGAGGGTAAACTAGGCTATTTAAAGTAGCTTCAGATGGTGGTACAGTAGATATCAACACCCGTTTGCACGGAAACAGATATATTGCCAAGTCAGATGTTTCGTTCTTGGAATACTGATGGTATCTGCAGTATTATTGATATCACTGTGAGGAAGTGGAAAGTTATATCAAGTATATAAACTCTGACAGGAATAGAGACCATCCTATTAGATCAAATTAACAGCCCCCTTCCAACAGCAACAGAAGAAAGGAAACCCAAAGTGGATTTAATTCTGTTTTGAACTGGACTGAAACTGTTCATGTAAAATTCCAAAATAAATTTCTTCTTTAATCTGTAATAGTTTAATGCCAAGTACATTTTTCTATAAAAACTTATTATCTTAAAACCAGTTTATACTCTTCAAATTAGCATAGCCAGACTTTATATTTGCTTATTAGGAAGAGATGCAGGACACATGCTTGATACACATACGCACTGCCAAAGAGCCTCAGAGGGCTCCAGACTCAGCCCTTTGCCTGTTGCTTTCCTGCTGAAAGGCTCTCAATGGCAATTTTCTAGAGCTATGCCTTGAAACAGAGAAAGGGGGTACTGTGCACTCACAGAATGCTCTGGATAAACTCAGATTCTCCTCAATCTAATATATATGTCATTTTTCCTTTTACTTTTAGAAATATGGGAAAGCTTGGAGCAACAGAGATACACCTTTTCACAGTAGTGTGTCTATTTTGTGATACATTTTAATATAAACATATATTTGATTTAGATGCCTTAGTCACTTGTTTCTAAGCAAGGCTGTTATCTCTACTAAGCAGGTCATTTTCTTAATTTCTTCCTATAAAAACTGAACTGAAAATACGTAACAAACTTAGAAAGAAATCTGCTATTTGCTTTTATGATCATTAGAATAACTGATCACTAATTTGATGAGACTCATGGATTTTACAAGGGACAAAAATCCATGCCTTTCTCTCCTTACTTCCCTGTGGCATTGGTATGTTCCTATTAACTGCTAGTCTTCAGTAAAGTTACTTCATAATTATTCATTTAAGGTTTTTGCAATTTCACCTAAAACAGCAGTGACCAATTTGTGGCCTGACTTGCCACAAGACAGATCTAATTGCTGTCTTGGGTGGGAAGTTTTCAGGGAGGAGAAGATTCTCAAGCGTAGAGCAAATAATCTGCTGATAGTGAGGCTGTCCCTATCTTTTTCAGGTGCTCTGCAAGCCTACCCCCATCATTACATATGTGAGCAGGGCTAGAATCCTGCTCTATTTTCACACTGTGCATAAACATTAAGTCAATCTGCAGCTCCCCTGCTCTTTCAGGTAGCAGCTTCCTGCTGGTTTCTCTGGTGGACTTCAGTCAAGCCAGAGTAGTTTTGCCATTGTGTTTTCCAATGAGCATTTACAGACCGCCAGGCACCCTCCCGAGTATTACAATGATTTTCAGGGAGGCTTAAATTTGAGTAGATCTTGCTGTGTAGCATCTTTCAAACTGTCTTTTCTTTAAGCCACCCTCAAAGATATAAGGAAATTAAATCAGGCCACTTTTTCAATACATAAATATAGCTTAGACACCTACCTCCCGTGGTTCATGAGAAAGTAGCAGGTATTTTAAGGCCAGCATGCCTCTGACTAAAGGAACAATTAGAGGTTGCTGAATGTGCTTCACTAGCAATTTTATTACTTGAAGTCCTGGCCTGGCTTACAAATGTAAAACTAGCCAACATTTATCATGGTATGCTTCACCCTAGTTTAATTCATTGTATTTCACTAATATACATCCTGTAGAGCATTTGGGGCTATAATGCAAAGTGCAATCTCTTGAAATTACTTGCAAAGCTGTGATTTTACAATAAAAAAAATCATGTTCTGCTTTGTCGCACAGTGTTAAAAAATATGAAAATGCTAAGCACCTTGGAGAAAACCAGTCCTGTATTCTGTGCTACAGATGCCACAAGCAGCTAAGATATACATTTCTTTTTCAGGTAGTGCAGAGCCTCAGACTGCCTTCAAGTAATATTTGCCTCAGGCATTTCTGCTGTTATTGTCTGCTGCTTGGCAGTGAGCAATACAGTGTCAGTGTGTCATGAAATATGATAAACATTGTAGCTAATCATGATTTTGATATCCTTTTTTTTGCTCTTGAAAGGCATTCCTGAATTTATTACAGATTGTGAACTGAAAAGCAATGACTAAAGCAGGTATTAACAAAACCAAAAGGTAAAACCTAGTTTTTCATACCTCTCACTGAACTGTTCCTGGAATGTAGCAGTCAGCTAATCTTACAGTTGAAATCATTAACAGTTTTGCTGGTTTAAAATTAGGAGGAAGATAAAGCAAGTGGTAGAAAAATTTCTGAATGGCATCCTAACAGACACAAAAAGTTACTGAGATCTTCTATTCTATTGTTTACAGAAAAACATTTTTATATATTTAAGACTACAATAAAAACAAGTTAGGCCTAAATTTACTGGGACCTGCACATTCTGAGTTTTATTTGAAACATGATTACTGGATCAGAAAACCTTTTTGATGATTCAGAACATATGATAAAGACTGTAAACTGTTCTTTCAAAAAGGGAAGGTCAAAGATCCCTTTCAAATAGTAGGAAAGGAAAAAATTCTTTCGTTGACATTTTCAGTCAACCGTAATGTAAATGGCTCGCTTTGCTGAATGTTACAAGTTTGTGGTGAAGATATCCAGTTTTGTGTACATTGCTTAAGTCAATCCTCATTTCAAATACCATGAATATAATTACAAAATTGTAAAATGAAGACTTAAAAAACATATATTTCCAGTAAAGGACTTAATACTACTTTGAAATACTAATCTTAAAAGACAGGCTGATTGATGTGCATATCTCTACTGTCACAGGAATGCAAAGCTAAATGGTTGTAAACTAGGTGTAAATACATTTAGCTAGAAGTTTTAAGTTGTATCCAAGGGGAGAATTCTAGAAACATATCTTTGATTTAAGATTATTTATCATCTTTATCTTTCAGGAAATAAACCAGGGAAAACAGACAGTAATGATATTTCTATTTTTTATCTAAATTGGAAGATAAGACTTCAAAATAATACAAAACCATGGGTTATAAAGAATTACTTATTTCATTAGGTAGAAACAGTCCTGAATGATAATTAAACTTTATTTGAAGCACTGGTATTCAATTTAAAGGGAAAGATTGGAGAACATTAACGCTAAAGGAGAATAAGAGGTGTCTGTTGCAGGAGATTTGAAGCCATGAATTTGCAGCCAGGTTTGTACAATGTAACCAGCAGCATTTCTCATAAACCTAGCAATAAAGAATCCTTTTGCATGCAGCCTTGTGTAAAATACAGCTGAAAATACTGCTGTGGTCCTGTGAGTGTTGTAAACAGAACCATATTGATAAATCAAAAGGAACAAAAAATGAATTGCAGAATCATAGGAAATTTGGACAGAGACATAATTGTGAGCAGACAGGAAAACAACATTAATAACTATAATATTTATCACTAATTAAGTAATCAATAAGGTTACTGATTAATACACTGGCATAATTCCCTGCTAATACAATTTTGTGTTCCAAGAAGATAGGATTATCATATCAAACAGCCTGGAGAAGTCTGGTGATGACATGGACACTGCATAGAGAGAGAACAGAAGCTCTCAGAAATGAAGGACACGTCCTTCGAATGACAAGACTGGAAATAAAGATAGAATCATAGAATCATAGAATCATAGAATGCTTAGGGTTGGAAGGGACCTCTAGAGATCATCTAGTCCAACCCCCCTGCATACGCAGGGACACCTAGAGCACGTGGCACAGGACTGCATCCAAGCGGGTTTTGAAGATCTCCAGAGAAGGAGACTCCACAACCTCTCTGGGCAGCCTGTTCCAGTGCTCTGTCACCCTCACTGTTAAGAAATTTTTCCTTAAGTTCCTATGGAATTTTTGGTGTTTCAGTTTCCGGCCATTTCCTCTAGTCCTATCAGTGGCCACCACTGAAAAGAGACCATCACCGTCCTCTGCACTCCCTCCCTTGAGGTACTTATAGACACTGATTAGATCCCCTCTCAGCCTTCTCTTCTCCAGGCTGAACAGGCCCAGCTCCCTCAGCCTCTCCTCACAGGGCAGATGTTCCAGGCCCCTGATCATCCTTGTGGCCCTGCGCTGGACTCTCTCCAGAAGCTTCACATCCCTCTTGTACTGTGGAGCCCAGAACTGGACACAATACTCCAGATGCTGCCTCACCAGGGCTGAGTAGAGACTACCAGAAAACTACCAGAATGCTTTCAGTTTTTTGAAAGAGAAAGCTAAAATATTTAACAGTTTTCTAAAGACTCCTGACTTGGAATAAGACGTGGAATGAGGGGTTGCCAGAACGAGCTCCACACTGCTCCTCCTGGGAGCAGTGCTCGCAGCAGCGGCTTTGCAGGAGAAGCTCTTGCCTGAACTCTGAGTTACATGCTTAATTTAAGCAAGGCACTTTTGCCACACAAATGTGAATATTTAGCCTCTTCTCAAATGTGCCTGCTCTAACTTCGCTTCCTGCTACTTTGCAACAACCCCCTTGGAAAATATACTAAGTTATCACACTAAGCCCTAATCGCAAGCAGTTAAGGACTAAGACCTAGACTCATCTATATGCAACTAATGCATATTTTCATGGTCCCTTTGAAGGGACTACCGCATTGATATTAAGGATGAAATGAACTTTCAACAAGTTCTGATTTCCATCTCTTCTCCACTCTTTACCATGAGATGATATTGTCCTAATAAAGCCCTGAAGTGATCCTTAAGTATGCCATAATCAAGTTTTACTAATTATTTCATACATTTTCTGCTCAAGGCAGAACATATTCAGCTCTTCGGGAGATCAGAACTTCTAAATCTCAGAGAGAATTTTAGGATCCAAGTTCTTTGAAAAACACAGGGCCCAAACCAAGTATGTTTCTGTGCTTTCAGGAGAAAAATACGCATAGCAATCAGTAACAGACTGGTGCAGACCCTCTACTCAGATACTAAATTAAAAAGAAAGAAAGATTGTAGAAATCTTTTATGATCAGCTGATACCTTTGGAGGCAGTAAGGACTTGGAAAGAAGAGCATCATATATCTGTAGCATTTATATCCTGACTGTTTAGTATTCCAAGATGCACATAGTAGGGAAAAAACATGGAAAATTATTAAGAAGACAGAACTGATGAACTATCGGATTATAACCATACAAATAGCTACGCATCTGTGTAATATTTGTAGGTGCTTTTTAAATCCAGTTCTCCATACATAATCAGTATTTCAAACAGTAATCAGACAGAGGACCTGTTACTGATTTCCTTTACTCAAGAAGGCTCATTACAGAGCTTGATTGAAATATTTAGAGCTACCACTGAGATATACCAGGATAAAATCTGAAGTGCCTGTCTGCCAGAGGAAGAAATCAAAGGTTATGATTTCAGTAGTGCATATTATTAACTTTTTGATTTAATTGCAACAGTGCTTTTAGTATTAGAAATGCCTACATAGAGGGAGGAATATTTTCCGATGAAAAGCAGATTTGTGAAGCATACTGTGATATAGACGCCGTTTGAACATTATAATATTTTAAAAATATATTTAAAGTCATTAAATGTTTTGGTAGGCTCTATATGTGCCAAACCACACAATGATATTGTGCTATTTGTTTGTCCACTTATCCTTTTGAGAACTTAACAAAGGTGTATGTAGCTTCACATCCACACACACTTGTCACAAGACCTACAGACACCCCAGTATTTGCAAGTAATGATTTCTGTGTATTTTATTCACTGCCCTATACTGTATAGCATCTAAATCATCCCAGAATATGGACAAGGACACTTCCATGTATGTCAAATGTGATGTTAATAAGTGAAACAGCTAAATTTTCACTCTGCACTCTGACAAGTTAGAGATGAAGCCTCTAAACACAACTTATTCTGTGTGAATTTCCCATTCATATAAATAAAAGACTTATCTTGGTGTCTTGGACCACTCTTGGTAGCACAGTGGATTCTAAAATTCTATATTTGGAAAATAGGGGTCTGATAATCTGAAAATCAAAATAGGGGCTTATTCAGACACATAGTCATAGTCTGAAAATCAAAAATACAAACTCAAGGTTGAGTTTGGAAGGGACCTCTAGAGATCATCTAGTCCAACCCCTGCTGCAGGGGGCTTTGCAAGATCTCCAGAGAAGGAGACTCCACAACCTCTCTGGGCAGCCTGTTCCAGGGCTCTGTCACCCTCACAGGAAAGACACTTTTCCTCACAGGGAGGTGGAACTTCCTGTGTTTCAACTTGTACCCATTACCCCCTGTCCTGTCACTGTCCACCACCAAGAAGAGTTTGGCCCCATCTTCCCTACATTCTCCCCTCAAGTACTTGTACACATGGATCAGATGCACTCTCCGTTGTCTCTTCTCTAGGCTAAACAGGCCCAGCTTGTTTAGTCTTTCCTCATAAGAAAGTCCTTTAATCCCTCCAGTCCCTTAATCATTTCTGTCATTCTACACTGGACCCTCTCTAGGAGCTCCAAGTCTCTCTTGTACTGGGGAGCCCAGAACTGCACACAATACTCCAGATGCAGCCTCACCAGAGCTGAGCAGAGGGGCAGGATCACCTCCATCGACCTGCTGGCAACACTCCTCCTAATGCAGGCTAGGATCCCATTGGCCTTCTTGGCCATGAGAGCACATTGCTGAATCATGGTTAACTTGTTTTCAACCAGGATCCCCAAATCCCTCTCTGTGGAGCTGCTTTCCAGCAATTCTACTCCTAATCTCTCCTGGTGCCTGGAGTTATTCCTCCTCAGGTGCAGGACCCTGCACTTATCCTTGTTGAACCTCATGAGGTTCCTCTAGGCCCAACTCTCCAACCTGTCTAGGTCCCTCTGAATGGTGGCACAGCCCTCAGGAGTGCCCATATGTATCTTGAAATATTTCTAATGCGTTCAGTAATTAAATGAGGTGCTGCTGCTCTCAAGTACTGAATAATTCAGAAGATATAACAAGAGTATTGTGGTCCATCTGCAAAGGAGGAATAACACCTAGTTAAATAATCAATTACTCTTGTTTAAAAGCTATTTGTATTATATCCTGTATTTTACTAAGTCATCGTAAGAATAAGGGATTTTTGATAAAGATATACATTTTTTTTGAGAAATAATTTTGGTGTGTAAAGAGTAACTTGCTAAAAATGCTTATACAATGTATATCTATAGGCACATAGAGTACAATACTTGCAAAATTATATATGTATGAAAAAAATATATGTTATAGAGCATCTTTAAAATATATGAATCTAAGTGTATATAAAAATATTTATGTCTGTCTACTGCTTTCAAAAATTCACATAGATGTATTCACATAGATGTAACTGACACACATTTAATATGTACACTGCAGAAAAATAGTAAAATTACATTTTTGTCATTGTAGCTGCTCTACTCCCATTTTTTTTGAATATTCTTGGATGTATTATCCAAAGAAAAGTGATGTCTATGTATATGCAAATATTGACAGTGCATGTGCCAAAAAAGAATCAAGGTATAAGCTGAACCAGATCTTCAGCTGGTATAAATCAGCTGATTTCTATCATTGGCAAGCTTTCAAACTTCTCTGACTTACTGACCATACTGATCTATCTTAATCACATCAGTGGCTCATGAACAACTCGATGGCTAAACTGCGTGACAAGTCAATCTACTTTTCACACCTATTTTAGCCTGTTGGCAAGGATAGTCTCATAATTTCAGGAGATAGCTGCGAAGTCAGAAAAAATATTTTCCACAGTAAAAGTAAGAAGAAGAATACAAGTATGCTTCAATCATATGTTTGAGCAGGCCTTTTTTTTTTTTTTTTTAAGAATTACCCCATACCATCATTACTGCACTGTGAAAGTAACAACCATGTGAAGTAATTAGGCACAAATATCTGTACTTTAAAAATGGTCAGTTCATCTTAAATGCTAGAAAGGCTGAGTGACAGGGGTAAAACTGCCTTTGAGGAAATTTGGGCCTGGAGCTGAGCTCGGGATGCTACTCAAGAGCCAGGGCCAAGTAGTGAGTCGATGTCATTGGTGAAGTGACCAGCGGCTTGGCCTAAGGGCTTCCTCAGTAGCTGCATCAGGAGTCAGGGCTGTGGTAGAGCCTTGGGGCAGGCCCATGGCACTCAGCTCCAGGATAGCCCTAGGGGCTACTCCAGATCAAGCCCTGCAAGGGAGAAGGGCAGCCAGGGGCATTTGGGGGAGCATCTGGGAGACATCTGGGGGGCAGCTGGTGCCAGTCTCTGTCCTAGACATTCAGAAACTACCATGGGGCAGCCCCAAGGCTTGGCCACCAGTCAGCAAGGCCCACAGCTGGGCTGGACAGGAATATGAAGCAGCAGTGGCTCACATCAGCCACAGCAGTGGCATTCCCTGCTCAGGTGGGATCCAGGGTTGAAGCTGCAGCTGAAAGCAGCCCCCAAGGATGAGGTGGCCTCCAGTGGTGGCCAACGCTCTATGAGAACATCTCCTTGCAGCCACCTGTCGAATGGGAGCCTTCCCACTTGCTGCTCTGGCTCTGCCTTGTCCCTCTCCTCTCATAGAGGGAATGGGAATAAGCTATCAAGATCCTTATATTAACTACTGTTGAGATTAAATCTTTCTCAAGGACACATATTTAATTTCTACCATTACTGAAGAAAAAGTAGTTTCTGAGTAACTCACAGGTATTGTACAGGAACAGTATAGAGCTTGAGCTATTACTTAACAGGACCACTGAAAGTCTAAGTGCATTAATTCGAGGTATTGTGTGTAGTATTTCAACTGTCTTAAACAGTCCAAAACACTTGGAACTGAGTATAAACTGGGAAGTTCTCAAGGGGTTGAGCACATACCACTTCTGACAGATGCAGAGTTGTTTACCATCTATCATTCCATTCAATGAGTGCCACAGAAAATTAACAATACTTCTAATTTATGTTATCTGTAAATATTACTACTTCGCTGTAGCTCAGATTTTCCAGTTGTAGTGGCCAGTATTTCCTCTTTTGCCTCTTTTTTTTTTTTTTTTCTATACTGGAGTAAGGTTCTACCTCTCATGGAATGCATTAATCTTTAACAGAACATAAAAAACAACTATGCAAACAAACAAATAAAAATCAAGGCATTTGTTGAAAGACATTTGTTACATATTGGTTTCACTTTATTTGCTGATTGACCTCAGGGCTTTTCAACGGGCTTTGACATTTTAGGCAGACCAGCACTGCAACTCTGTATTTATTACTCCCCTGATCTCAAAATAATGTGCATATGGCAAGAAAAGTAGCACAGAGAAAGGGATCTCCAAAAAGGCACTTACATGGAAATACAACATGGATTAGAGAATATTCTTATCATCTCTTGCTATCTCTCCTGCTGATTTTAGGAGTTGCCAGCATCTCCTCCCCTGAAGGTCCTGCACTTGTGGCAGCTACAGGCTGCACTAACACCATGGCACCGATTAAGCAGCTGTAGGAAGCTGAAGGAAAAAGAAAACTATAGAGCTTGAGGGAGACAGAGTAGTAGTGACACCACACAGTGAAATGGGAGATCACAGTGCTTGTTGATAGCATCCTGGCTAAAAGAGGCTGTCATCACACTGGGTAATTAAAGCTCTGCTTCCTTGTGACTTTCCAGCTGCAGCAGGAGCCCCCAGGGAACTAAAGGCCCCCATGTGCAAGAGCATAGCAGAAGCTGCAGAGTTGATGAAGCTGAGGAGAGGAAAATGGACAGGAAATAAAGAGTGAGTGTGGAAGACCTTAAAACAACACGCTGTGTCATTACCTAGATTAGGGCATTTAGGGTTGAGATTTTCAAAGGCGGGCAGGTGACTAAGTCCCTTAACTGCTTAGAAAAATCTCTGGTACTGTTTGTTTGCAAACAAACATCCATTTGTATTTTTTGTTAGCAATTAGCAAAAGAAAACATGCAGATCATAGCTGTGTTTCTCCCAGCTATCTTAGAGTAATTGGAAACGACAGACATTATCCTGATGGCCTACGTATAGTGTGGGACCATCTGCCAAACTGATAAACTAATGTCCCTGCTTCAGGTGGGGAAACAAGCAAGAAAAATAGCAAGTAGAAAACATAACAGTAACCATTTTTGTAGAAAGATTATTAAAAAGTCCACTATTTACCAGGGTAACTTAAGAACTCTACTTATGTCTCACAATTTCTATTTTAGGATCCACTTCTTGTATCTTGAATAAATCTTTCTTGCTATTTAATTAATACTTGCTTTCCTAAGGAAAAGATACTTTAATATGAAGCTAAGGATGAACATGTGTTACAAACATGCATACATGAAAAAAAATGTTATTGCAGGCCTCACTGAAAATATGGATTGCTCAGGTTACTTGTTGTCTCGATGAGTCCTCCATAGTTGTAAAAATCATTACTTGTAGTTGCAGGGCCAGGAATTTCAGAGTTAAGAACAAGTGTGGGAGGGAGAGAGAAGAATACACAACCAAAGCATAATTCTGCCGTATCATGAATCCCAGCAATGCTATATTGTCATGAATAATACACACTCCATTGGAATCCAGACTAGATGCAGGTTCTTTTGTGTGTCAGGAAAAAAAAAATGGTACTGAGGCAAACCATAGTCAATGAAGACAGATACATTTTATCTAGTTGGTAAAACTGTATGTCTAGCAATTCTCAAAATAAAGATAAGCGTTATGCTTACGGTAGGTAGTTTGTGTTTATAATGCAGTTCTAGGAAACTTACAAAGGGCTCTAAAAGCACTGATTTGTGCCAAATGTTTCTTAGGATAAATATATATTTTGATTACTTTTTTTTTTTTAATTTGAGTATTTCAGTGTCAACATGTTCCTTTTTGAAATGGAACATTTTGACTGCTCTATTTGAAACTATCTTCTGCTATGAAACGTAGCTCATATTTCACAAAAGGTCAGAATCAAATAGAATTGATTGATTTTTACCTAAATGCAATGTTTTTGTTAGCAATGATTATTTTGCATATATTTCTGTAGAAAATTCTGACTCTTTCTATTGAGAGATACAAAGGGAACACATTTTGAAATCACAGAACATTATGAAAACAGAAAAGCTGTTTTCTGCTTTTCTCAAATTCAATAAAAAACCCTAATAATTCAGATCTATTATTTACTGCTCTTAAATGCCATTTATAATTTCCAATCTTTAAGGAAAATCACTAATATTAGTCAGTTGTCCAAGCCTTTGGTCAGAGAGTAAGTAACATAAGTTTCCAAGAGTTATCCAGCAAAACAGAAACATTAAAATAAAAATATATCCTCAAGGGATGAGAGTACTGGCACAAAATCTGTCCTGGGGCAATCAACTGTACAAATGTAGCTAAACATGTGCCATCTGTGGAGGAGTTTGTCCAGAAAAATCAGCAGCATTTCATTTGCAAAACACCCAGTTGCTTTGAGATGCAATTGCATGCAGGTAAATTCAGGGTATCTCAAGCTGTTGCCAAACTGTTATCTTGAAATGCTTGAAACTAGGGCTGCATTTTGTGTGGCTTGGATTATTACAGGAGCAGTGACACACAGAAGGTTCTGGATGCTTAATCAGTTGTCCAAGTTACTTGTTTACTCCTGAAGAGACAGTCTTGCAACCAAAGCCTACATCTGCTGCATCTGCTAACACTTTTATTACCCTAATAAGTAAGGGAAGAAACACCAACAGGTTTCTATCTTGTTAACACAGTAGGATGTGCAAACTGGAGAGGAATGCTGTTGACTGCCAAAGGTAACAAACTGGATGCATCTGGGGGAGTCCAGCAAACTGATCTATGTTATTATCTTCTGAGCCCTATCTTCTTTGTGATGCTACTTAAAGAATACATAAAGCTAATAAAGGCTTGTTTTGTTTTTGTTTTCTTTATAAAAGGTTTGCTAATCTGTGGTATTTTTATGTACCACTACTGGTTGCATGCAGCTTTAATTTTGGAGACTTTATTTCCCCAGTGAAATCTCTTTGAATTGATTTCCACCTCTCCCCCCTCCAAGTGATATACAGTATATCCGTCTCAACTGTGGCCCACAAAAGCTGTGGGGAACTGAGTGGTCATAGCTTGTCCTTTGAAATATTACACTAAAACAAGAGCTTCTGAGATCTGTGGTACAGGGGCAAAAATGCAGAGCTGCCATTTCCCTTTATAACCTTTGCAGCGAAGCTTGCGCGGGGCAGCTCCCACACCCCCTCCCCACCTTCCCTTAGCTGTGGGTGTCTCCGCATTAGTGTTTTATTTCTGCAGGGGGTAGCTTTGGAGTAGAGCAGGGACAGACTCCATGGGGATTAAAACAACCTACAAGCTACCTGCCTGCCCTCACTGCCAGCAGCAGCCTGGCCCCAGAGTTGTGAATCTCTGCAGTGACACTGGCTGTGGTCAGTCAGAACCAGCTGGAGCCCGTTGGAGCCTGTTGGAGTCAGTTGGAGCCGGTTGGAGCCGATCGGGGCCGGTTCCTGTCACGCTTACTTTTACTGTTCTGCTCTGGACCTCACCAACAGTTGCCCTTAGGACTGAGACGAGTGTGCAACAAGGACTCCTTGGGCACCTATGTTTATAGCAGTGATACAACAGGTATCAACATTAATTTTCAGCTATCTGTATGCCCCAAATCACACACACATATATATATATTCACTAATTATTGTACATCCATCTATTCAAAGGTAATTGGAGTCAGGCTAATATTCCAGCATGCATGCTGGAGTTTTCTGCTGCGCCAAAGCACAGGGACAGCACAGCCTGAGGCAGTGCTGGCTTTCTTCTGTCACTTTGTCAGCAGTTCAAGCCCTAGAGAGGCGTCAATGAAGACGTCTTTTCTCTGACATTCCCCAGACAGTTTTGTTATTATGACTTCCTGTTGTCTTTACATTGTCATTAAAAACATAAGGAAACAATATCACCCAGCTTTGAATGTAAACATTCCGTTCTTAGGAAAATCTGCCCCAGAGGAGCTCCCAGCCCAGAAATACTGTATGAATTGAGGGAAAATATTCAGTGGCTTTAGCAATAAAGCATTATTCGTGGAATGGAGATGTATACAAGTGTTCAATTTTATATGTTATATATCTATCTGAGGAGTATCCATAGCAGTGAGATGTGGGAGATAAAGACTCCTCCTTAAAAGAGGAATATTCATCAAATCCATGAAACTTTGACTCCAATCAAAAGTACCATTGTGTGTAGCTCAGTTTACTGTGTGTATCTGATTAGGCATAATGCTGACATCTCCCAGCACTGTCTGAGTGAAGTGGCTCTACGCAGCTTCCTGTACAGTCTTTGAAATACTCAAAAAATAAAGCATACAAAAAGAAATTAATAGCAACACTGGTAATTTTCTGTCCAGTTAATATTGCTGAAGAAATCAGTACTGTCAGGCTGCAGTTCCAGTATATTTCACTACTTTTCTTGATAGCTTGTTCTTAAGTGAAATTTCATTCATTCATTTGTTTGTACTGAAGCACATTCCTCATTTACAAGCTGCAGTCAGCTTTTTTATTATTATTATTTCTACTAGTGCTGCTACAGTCACACTTTACGGGCCTTGCTCACATCAATATTCAATTTTCCGGAAAAGCATACTGTGTCTTTATTTGTGCGGTATTGTGTATCTCTTGAAGGACAGAATCCCTTCTACAGGCCCTGTTTGCCTTGCATTGATGGTGGTTTTAAGGCCACCACTTCCAGTGAACTCCAGTCCCTCCTCGCTGACTGCTGGAACGCAGGCCGTTGCATCTGGGAACCTGGAGGTCTCTCCATCCAAAGCAGTGGATGTGACTGCTGCTCTCCCATTTTCAGGTTCAGCCAGCAGTGAGGCTGAGTTGGCATCTCACACGCATACACACACACGCAGAGGGCACTGACGCACTACTGCTATACTGGCAGCCACACATGAGATGTTGCCTTCAGCAACACCCACACACACCACCAGCAGATCTCAGATAAACATAAGTGAAGGCAGCTGAGTCCCCTCCTCCTCTTCAGCTGGTGGAGACAAGTTTGCTAGTAACAGCACACGTACTCGCACTTTCTAGTTCATGAGCGCACAGACATTTGCAGTTCCTTAAATAACAGTGTAGCCACTCTGACACCCCTGCCTCAACCCTGAGCCCCTTTGCTGGTTATACAGTCACTGACTAGCCCAGCTTGAAGTATTCTGTACCTTATGCACCCTTATGCTCACCAGGTTAGAGAAAAACACCCTTGGCTTCTCTCCACAGCTGCAGACGTCCTGCAGAGCGTGATGGTCCTGTAGTCCTGAGTCCTGGGCCAGGTGTTGGTGCTAAGGCCCTCACCACTCCCAGCTGGCACTGCAGACACAGGGGCCACCATCACCCAAGGTCTAACTGCTGCTGATGGCCCAAATTTACTCCCACTGCCTCCTCTGGTAGCCAGCACTCCTGACCCAGCTCCATCAGCCACCAATCACTCTTGCTGGGACCTTCACTTGCCCCAGGCAGTGGCACCAAATATCGGAGAGTTGTTGCCCAAGGTCTCACCCTAGTTCCTGGTCCAAGTCCACTTGCTCTGGTGTCTTCAGTTGCCAGCACATAGACATTACTGCACCTACATACAGAACAGGGAGTACGTGGAAAGATAGTTTAGAAAGGTTCTGGTAAAAAGCTAGAGCAGATTCTGGTGGTTGAGGCAAAGGACTTCATCAGACAAGCATGATGACCAGTGACTCCTGACATGCAGTAGGCCCAGTTTTTAGCCATTCCTCTCTATTCCTTCACCATTATCTTTTTTTTTTCTTAGATATTCCACATAGTCCCATAGGCCTATTACCTATGAATTTTCATATTTGTTGTGTTTCCTCCTCCTGATCAGTTCCACACTCCAGGTTGTTCATGTTTGTCTTCCTTATTGCTTGTCTGATGGGTTTGTGTCTCTCTCTGTCTTGGTTTTTGCATCTCCCTTTATTTACTATCCATTTTGCATCAAGAAGATCTTTTCTTGATCCCACCTTTACTATTCTACTGTTTGTACCAAAAACATTTTGAACTGCTAACCTTAGTGCAGGTGTTCTCACATTGTATGTACCTTTACAGGAATACTTCTCTGTATATTCCTCTGTAGATGTACAGAGAGGAGAGAGAATTCTCTCCTTTTCTTAATTATGATCATATAAAAAGAATAATGTAGATTTTAAACAAAG
The DNA here is from genome assembly GCF_059628265.1 of Tinamus guttatus. NCBI lineage: Eukaryota > Metazoa > Chordata > Aves > Tinamiformes > Tinamidae > Tinamus > Tinamus guttatus. The sequence goes on from NW_028288935.1 coordinate 317,030, forward strand.
AGATTCTACCTAAACATGTGCAGCATATTTGGCAGTTATTCCCATTAGAGCAACCTGCCAGTGTTATATAATACCTCTCTGCAGTATCCGCAACACCTACACATGGCTGGCAGATAGGACACAGTTCCTCTGGGAGACTTCTGTGCTTCTGGAGAGGCAACTTGAACAAAGTGCATCCTTAGGGCATCTCAGATGCACTGGGAAACTGTGTTTAGATAATCAAATAAAGCCTTAGGTGACTGGTGACTGCATTTGCTGTCTAGGACTCACTGATCATATTAATAAGATTTCCAGAGCACAGTTCATTTCCTAAATATCAGTGTGCCATTAGCAGACTGAACACTGTAAAAGCATATCCATGTATCCCAAAAATACAAGCATCCAAAAGATCTTCACAAGGTTGGCAGATATGGCGTGAGATCTGAGAGAGATCTGAAAAGGAGAGAAAACACATATAATGAAGACCACTCTCAGCTTTCCACCAGCTGCCAAATTGACAAATTTGTATTTTGGAGATAGTGTTAGAAGTCAGACAAAGCATTTGAAATGTGAGAAAATTAATAAATTCTATAAATAAAATGAAACTTCCAGCATCTGACAAGACACAAGTAATCCTGTTAATAGAGAAAAGGAACATACCTAAAGACTTTCAGGCCTTCAGCTGACCACAGTAAATTAAAATTAATTCTTTCATGATAAAAAAATGCTGGCATACACTGTATGAATTTTCTCTAAAAAAATCCAGGATTTTCTAAGGCAGAAAGCCGCTGTAAAATTGTTTAGCATTCCGTACTTGACTTGCCCACTGTCTGAATGTCTGCTCAAAGTGAATATTTAGTAGTGCAGCTGCCATTGTTATTGATTGAAGAACACTGCTTATTGCATTGAGCATCTTACTTTCCTGGAAAAGTATCTTACAGCTTCCTACTCAATTTATCCACCAACCAAACTCAAATTTCTTAGATTTCTGCCCTTTTCTCCCTCTCCCTCTTCCTCTCCCTTTCCCTCTCCCTCTCCCTTTCCTTCTCCTCTCCTGCCCTCTCTTCTTTTTGCTGCCTTTGCCCCTCCTTATTTTTACAAGTTGGAATATTTGCTTTTCAAATAATGCGCTAATATTTAGAACTTTTTAAAAAAATGAGGAAAAATGGTGATGTTTTAGACATAGATTTCCTTCTTACTGTGCAAATATAACCTCATTATTAAAAGAAATATATAGTAATAACTACTGTAGAAATAGACTGCACAAAAATATTATTTTTAGGCATGTGAAAAGGCGTTTTGTTTAGCACAGAGGTAGTAATGGTGTTGGAAACCACTGTGCAGGTGATATAAGTCCAGAACAAGCAGTAAAGTCTTGAATTTCAAGAGAATAAATACATTTCATTAAAAAGTGAAAAAGAGATTTTTTTTGAAGCCTGTATGAAGCCAATAGTTTTGTGTTTATGCTTATATATTACTTACCATACTGTACTTAATTTGCTGTACTTACATTTCTAACAGTTCTAGTATACTACTCTCCCTTAAACTCTTCTTATTGGCGATATAGTTTGTTCACAAACTGGGTCACAAAATCAGCAATAAAATAAAATTATAAGGGATATTTCTGTAAAAAGATACATGACTATTATCAATAAAAATCAAACATGGTTTTTATATTATCGATAAAAATCAAACATGCACTTTAACTCTTTAGTCTTTTAAACTCAGAGAGATATTATCTCAATTTAAAGCATACTGACTGAGAAGTATTACCATCACAACACCAGTTTCAGAAATAATTCTTAAATTCTTACAAATGTCATATATTAATTACTTGGTGAAGCAGCTACCCAAATATAGCAATGACCTGAATGGTACTGATAAATGCTGTTGTCTAATAAAAGGAATAAAAGGTACAAATAAAATTTCCTCATGTTGATTCACTTTTATACTTAGTTATACCCTCACCATTCTGGCTTTGGTTTAAATATCTGTGTACTTCTTTGGCTTAATGTCAAAAAAAAAAAAAAAAAAAAAGAAAAGGACCAAAACAGCTTCTGGTCTTTTTGTTGCTGAAGATACAACTTCAAGACAATATTTTGCTATGTGTATGGCAACTAAACCAAAATTTATTTCTTTTACATGTGCTTTTACATATTGCTTTATTATAGTACTTTTGTACTTGATTATTTTTTGTGTTTCATATGTCATAATTAAATGGTTACATGTGAATTGCATTACAATTGTAATATGCAGTGTGTCCAAAAGTATACAAAAACTGGTCAGTTAAAGTATGATAACTTTTAAACAGGAAAAACGTTTCTAGTATAAATGAGGGGTAGCAAAAGCATTATCCCCAGATAACATAGCAAAAAATACCTTTATGCTGTCTTCTACATTTCAAACCTGATTGCTAAAAAAGCAGATTCTTTGCAGGGGTCTGGGAGACTTGTGGTGTTTTTTGTATAATTTGCTGTGTGATGCCTAGCCATTGTACTTTGTTCTCTGTAGCAGTACAATAACAGTCACAAAAAGTCTTTGATTTTAGAAGTGTTCCTAGGAACTACCTTTTAAAAAATCTTAATCACCATTAAAAACTTCTCAGTCTTAATGTAGAAAAGATACATTTAAAGATACGCTATCTGTCTTCCCAGATAATAGTTATCTTTTGTAAGGTGGAGTCATGGGATGTAAAAAGCAAGATCAATTGCTATTTTGCTATGAATTGTATTAAGCAGGTCCTGCCTTTCCAAACCCTGCTGACTGTACTTTTCATTTGTACTGGAACAATTTCATTTGAATGGTAGAGGTTTATTTAGTACAGATTTGGAACCTGATGGCTGACTAGAGTGTACCAATGAATCAAAATGAAAATATAAAAAATTTACTTGTGGAACCTTCCTTTATCTGTGTTTTTTTTTTTTTTTTTTTTGGTAGTGACTTTATTTTGTCCCCTCCCTCCATGCCCCCCATCGCCCAGTGAATTTTCTGATTCATCTTTGGAAAATTAATTTTAATTCTTTAGGGGCTGAACAAGACCTTCTATCTGACAAAAGTGAAGTATCTGTCATGACTTCTCTTGAAACTACACAGCTATATGCTTTTGAGTACAGAAGTACTAAGTACAGTCTTCTTGTCTACAGATTATGATTTATCATATCCTAACATAAACATTTAATATAATCGAAACAAATCTCTCTCTCTGGACACCTGTTCCTGTTCTTGGACCATGGAGTTACAAATGAGTAGCTCAGCCTTAGATTCTACTTTTTGAATATCTCATATTAAGTGAGAGAATTCTACATCAGGAACATATCTGTCATACTTGCGGAAACTAGCCTGTATTTAACTTCTGCCTGCTATGGTTGGCTTGCTGAAAGTATATATAAAGGCACAAATAATAGCTCAACTCAGTACAGGCCTGTGGCACCAGGTATGCTACCTGTAGTGTAGCAATAAGTAATATGGCTGCTGTTGGATTGTATGACTGGGAGTTCCCACACTGACCGGGAGGTGTTAATATTGTGGTCCATGACATTGTGATAAATACAGCATTTACTGCTAGGCATGACTTATTTTTCCAGCCTTTTTTTTTTTTTTCTGTAATACATTTTTTTCTAAAAAAGATTCTTGATAAAATGGCAGTCTTGACACTAATGTGTCAGAGTAAGGTTATCTGGTGAGAAGACAATGCAAAAACAGCTTGTATTTTATTACACTGATATGCTGAAAAGTGGAGGTAGCTATAAAACTCAAGCAGAGGAACTATTTAAAGAGGTGATTATATATATATAAGATTAGAATTTGTAGAATTTGTTACATATCACGGAAGACAGGGAAAAGTCATTCACCAGTTTCCTTAAAAAAAAAAAGGTATGCATTTCAAGAAGGAAGAAAATGAGAAATCTGGTGACTAAAGGCAATCTCTACTAATTGCTGGAAAAATACAGTCAATTGGTGGAGCATGACAGGATTTTTGTAATGCTCTACATTTCTCATACACGTCAAGGTCAGAGACAGTCAACCAAGGTAAGTGGACTGGAATATAGAAAGAATGATAGACAGCCGCAGGAGGCAACCATGTTGTCCTAAAACTGGCCTCTGAATTTGGTCAGATGAATCACTCTCAAAAGTGCCTCTGTTGATTCTAAATGAAGGCATTGTTGAATTAACTTAGACTTATGCCTACCTGTAAGACATTTCAAATCAGGTAAATAAATCCCATCCTTAGGCCCATGTCACACAGGAAATTTAGAGTGTTAAAGCCTGATAACAAAGTGTGATCTTAGAGGGTTAGTTAGCAAACTGCTTTTGTTTATACAGGACTAAGCTGATTTTTACCTCATTCAGTCAGAGTAAGGGATTCATGCTTTTAAAAAGTGTTCTGCATTTTTATTTGCTTGCTATCTACTCAATGGTTTGTTTTATCTAGTGATCCTACTGAGAAAATAAAAATGTTCTAGACAAATGGAATTGTTTAGATTTCACACATACACATGTGTGCACACACACAGAGACGCACACATATGCACACACACAGCCATAGATACATACTGATTTCACATGGTGTTTGCTGCTGTAAAGCTTGGTTTTATAGCCCGTGGAGAAAATAATTTGTTTTGACCATTAGGAGTTGGGCTATTTCTGCTTGAGATGCTTTGCACAGATTAGCGCTGTAAAAAGTCAGTGGAGTAAGTTCCCTGGACAAAGATTCAGCTGGGATAATTTTTGCATTTCCCTTAAATCTCAGAAAGAATCAAATGAAACAGGAAAGTAACTTAATTTGGAAAACTAATATTTTTCAGATACCCAAATGACTACTTCAGTGAAATGAGCAGAACAGCATTGAGGAGGGCTTTTCTTAAAATGTTTTAAGTTAGATCAGGGATCCGTGATGTCTGTGATCCTTTCCCTAGATTTTAAAATCATGATAGCTGCCTATCATCCATTTTTGTCTCCCAGCCCTTACTTTCCAGTACTTCTGCACTGAATTAATCAGAAAATTAGGAAAAAAAAATGACTCATGCTGGTGTGCTTTTTTTTTTGTTTTGCATATTGAAATACTGGTAGTGTCTTTATAAAACTCTTATGATATTTACAAATCAAGTGCTTATCACTAAAACAAGCAAAATAGTTAATAATGTTGTTGATATAACAGTGTTTCCATGAAAATCTTGTCATCATCCAAATGATAAACACCATTTTTAGCTTTATTGGCATCCACTATATTCCATTAAAAGATTATCTGTTCCCTTTAAAGACATCTCTGAATGCCTTGTGTTGTATTGTTGCTATTCTTTTTATTTGTTTTTAATTGCTTCAGTTATTATATTATTATTATTATTATTAAAGTGATTTTCTTTCAGAAGTAAAGTAATGAAATTACTTCGAGGATATGTATTTTCTTTTCAGTTAACAGTTGTAGCTGTTCATACCAGAGCATTTTGCGAAAGTAATTACTGAGACAATTCTGATTACATTGTTTTTTTGGAAGTTTTTTTCTAAATTCACTTTTATTTTGCTAGGAACATTGGCTTGAATGCTTCTTTTTGCTTTTTTTTGCTTATTGTATCTATTTATTTATGTATTAGAAAATTATTAAGATTTCTCCTTTCAGACTCAATTCAGAACACAGAAACAAGTCTGTCATTAAAATAATCAACTAGATAGGAATGCATCAAAGAAACGGTAGTAGGGGAAGGAAGACAGAAGATGAGTAAGATGAGTCCAAATCTTTCATTTGTACTGCCTGACATTTCATTCTCTCAAGTGCATTGACAGTTTTGCCTCTGAGTCCCTGCACACCCTCTAATTTGTACTGCATCTGAAGCAAGCTTTGCAAGGTTCCTGCCCTATGACAAGGAACTATTGTGAGATAAGGGAGAAACTAGAGAAATTCGTGGAGTTTTTGATGGATTCAGCTCATTTCAGACACCGTCTCTTTCCACCTGAACAATGTTTTTAATAGCATGGCCGTCCTGATGATTAATGATGGACCTTTTTACTGATTCCTTCCATAGAGTTGTGATGCAGCATTTACTGTGCCAGTCCAGATGCAGATGCAGAATCAAAAGAAATAAAACACTTGGAAGCACTAGATCTCTTAGAGGAGTTAGCTAGGATCACGGTTCCAGCAGGTACACCCACCACATCTATTTATATTTGAGTGCAGGACACCTCATCGCTGTTGGCACTCATCTTTCTACTTTCTTTTCTTTGGACATTGAAGGCTTCACCCCTGCTCTTAGCTGTAGTGAGCTTCTGTTGTGGAGCCTCTCTTGGCACAATTGGGATTACAAGCAATCACAGATACGCTTCTAGACTGTCCCCTTCCACCTACCTGATTTTCCACACAAATCTTGGTTTGTAATACTCTGATCACAGACATGCCCATGCAGCCTTACTGATATATATCCTCTGAGTCAGAGATTACTGCTAGCAGAAAACTTGTTACTCAGGAGAGAAAAGAAATGTAGGAACACATTAATGTACTGGATCTGAGTTGATCCACAAACCTGTAGCATTCTGTACCAGAAGAAATAGAATAAATTATATAGGAGAAGAATTTTTAACATACCAGATCCTGGTACAGAAAGTTCTGGCTGTGTTTTGTTTTAACAAGCATCTCATGGAATTTTCCCTTTTTCTAAAATAAGAAAAGAGAAAGGCAAGGAAAGGCAAGGAAAGGCAAAGGGAAAGGCAAAGGGAAAGGGAAGGGAAGGGAAGGGAAGGGAAGGGAAGGGAAGGGAAGGGAAAGGAAGGAAGGGAAGGGAAGGGAAGGGAAGGGAAGGGAAGGGAAGGGAAGGGAAGGGAAGGAAGGGAAGGGAAGGAAAGGAAAGGAAAGGAAAGGAAAGAAAGGAAAGGAAAGGAAAGGAAAGGAAAGGAAAGGAAAGGAAAGGAAAGGAAAGGAAAGGAAAGAAAGGAAAGGAAAGGAAAGGAAAGGAAAGGAAAGGAAAGGAAAGGAAAGGAAAGGAAAGGAAAGAAGGAAAGGAAAGGAAAGTGAAGGAAAGGAAAGGAAAGGAAAGGAAAGGAAAGGAAAGGAAAGGAAAGGAAAGGAAAGGAAAGGAAAGGAAAGGAAAGGAAAGGAAAGGAAAGGAAAGGGAAAAGAGAAAAGGAGTTATCCATTTAACTTTCAGCAGTGTATCTATCTGCATAATTTTCTAGTGCATACAGATTTATAAAACAAGAAAGTACCTATCCTGAAGTTACAAGTGGGAAATTGGTAAATCAGGAGACTCTGTATGACAAAGCTATATTAGGTTTATAACAGGAAAAAAAAAATTCCAACCAGAAGCAACAGAGTGAATAAATATTTTAATCAGTGATCTAAGTTTAGCATAGCTATCTTGACAGTACAGATGTGTGACTGAGTCATTTAAACTGAGTGTTCATTGGTGTTACATCTATACAGTCATTCCTAGTTTTATAACTAATCAAGTTGACATTTCATGTTTGAGTCCTGTGTGTATCTGAAGTCTAGCTGCTGACTCCTTTAAAGAGTTGTATGTGATGAGCTATTGCAGTGGGCTAAAAGATGATCGCACTGTGTTGTCAAAACAGAAACAAATGGCCACTTGACAAAAATAATGGGATTACGATTTCAAAATGCTGAGTTTTTCTGACCTCTGAATACCATTCTGGCTGAAGTAAAGCTTTTTATATAAGAAAGTAATTAAAATTTAATAAAACTGCAGTTTCACTGACACCAAACAGGTTTGGTTTCGCTAATACTGCACTATTGTATGATATCATCATGAAGCAGGGGAGTTGAACTGATGACCTCTAGAGTCTCTTCCAACCTCAACCATTCTGTGATTCTGTGAAATAGAATAATATATGGTAAAAGAATTTGATAGATTTTGTGTGTCAGGTACCTTTTTGTGTCTTATGTGTTATATCATCAGTGCATCCAAGGTGAGGCTATTTTTTGCTCCTCTATCTTTTAATCCAAAGACTGAGATTCTGTTCAGGAGTTGCTCCAGCACAAAGTTGCAGTACTAGGGTGTTTTTTTGTTTTTTTTGTTTGTTTGTTTGTTTGTTTTATTTTTTTAGATGGAAAGTGATTTTGTGTAAAGTACGGCATCTTGGCTAAGACCAGAAAAACCTTAATATGACTAACTTACTTATCTCACAAATCTTGTGCGATTTTTTCTTGATTCATAGTAATATGTACCACACTGAGGTCTTTCATTCTACACTGTGTTCTGGAGTTGAACTAAAGGGACCAGCCCCTTGATTTGATAATGGTTCACTTAGATGACTGTCTATAAAAACGCATCCACAGCAACATCAAACTGTTGCTGCTGCAACCATTTGCAACAGTTGTTTTTTGAAGCCCAACTCAAAATGCGTGATAATGTCTTTAGACACAGAGGAGAAAAATAGGTAAGTACATTGAAATGCATTGTTCATATGTACATTCTTCAGTCTATCATCTACTCTTCCATTGAATTTACAGCACCGTAGTTCTGTGGCTGAAAGAAAACAGTGGAATGACACAAGAACTAATGAATAACCTGTGTATACAAGCACTTGTTAAGTCTTGCTGACCAAAAGAGTATTTACAGTTCAAGACTGTAAGTTGCATGATCTGTCACAGAATAATATATATGCACACTAAGCATAAATAATTCTGATTACTGTATAACATAAAGCTTTTCTTATGTGAAGAAATGTAAGCAACTCAGTGAACAAGTTTGAATATCATTAAATAAATAAAAGATAAAAGATAAACTCAATAAGTATACATTAAAACACTAACAAGCAAAACCCCTCAGAAAGATGTGCTTTGAGTTTTGATGAAGCACTATTTCTTATTTATTTTGGCTTTGGAGAAGTTTTTGTTCTTCCTTTTATCTTCACTGCTCACTAAGTGTTCAAAACATGGAGATGATGTGGATCATGGTTTCTTCAAATGTACTGTGGATGTTTCAAACATGCTACTTCAAATAAGCTATCAGGAAATATCTCGTATTCAAACCTGGGGTTTTTTTAGGCAGCCCAGGTGCATAATCATCTTTGGCACTAGAAAAAATGGTGATGTGGTAAAATTTGTCTGAACTGCTGTAAGAGCAGCCTGCAGCAATGTGATTTTGTCATGGTAGCTTCGTCGAAACCTAGAGATGCCAGCTTGCACCTGGCACCTCCAGCATGATCTCATATAAGGTTGATGCATTTCACCTTAAAAATGTTTGAAGATGAGCATAAAATTTGCTGGCACAGTCAATACCACCATGCTATCGAAAGCTCATGAAAAATAACAAAAAAAAAAGCAACTGTTTTTGCTGTTGGTATGAACAGACAGATGGCAATGTAGCACTATTGCTGGTAAACAGCATAATACTAATGCAATGAAGTTAATGGCAGAACAGAGACATATACAATATGTAGCCCTGTAGTTCCTTAAGCACAATGTTTTCGTTGACCAGAATAAGTTAGGCTTAGGCTTTGTACTGACTTGCAAGGCCTCAGAACTAAGGCTTACCAGGTTTTATCCAGTCTTGTCTTGGTTTTCCTGGAGCTTTCTTTTACCATGCCTGGATGCAACAGAAGCTTTTGTTTGGTTGGTTTTAATAATTAAATAGCTTTGCCTTATTGTTACACTTTTGCAAACCTATAATTGCAATCCATTTATAGTTAGTGTACCAGGCTGATGTAAAATAGACGAATATATGCATAGTATGATAGCAGAGGCCTTGGATGTCAGGGGTACAAGATAAGATGTAAAGGACTGCAGGTGTGCAATGTTAAGAGAGGAACAGATTATAACATTGAAGTTTTCAAGGCTACAAACCATTCGCCAGTGGTCACTTAGACAAATGCCAAACTGGGAGCTGGGTCAAACTAGTTTTAGAGGTAACAAATGGAAAGAGCAAGTGTCACACAGGTATCAAAAACCTTTAACATAATAAAAATATATGTAATTTGGAGTTGCAGACGAGTGAAGGAAAAGCAAGAATGTAATAGGTTAATAGAAAGAAAAAATCACATAAATAACCCCATAGGAATCCTAAAGTGAGGAAGAGGAAACCATCAAAATCGTCTCGGTGAAGAAGCATTATCAAAGTCACACACATACTGGCTGAGACAATGCTGACAATACTTTATCTTTTCTCCAAAACCTGAAGGTCTCAACCATTGGACCTTAGGGAAAGTAGGAAGCGTGAGTATAAAGGCAAAGTAGGGGATGTTCCCAGGGAAGTGTATTTATAACCATTTTAATTGTATTTTTAGTATTTTTTTCCTGCTATTCTAGCTCTCCTCTCCTCTCCTCTCCTCTCCTCTCCTCTCCTCTCCTCTCCTCTCCTCTCCTCTCCTCTCCTCTCCTCTCCTCTCCTCTCTTCTCCTCTTCTTTCTTTTGTGTTGTGTTTCATTTTTGTTTGATTTCCTTTTTGCGTATGTGAGATTTTGAGTGGAGCAAACGCACATCATGTTACATGGCTTCATGGCTTCAGGTAGGCGCTTAGGGATCAGTCTCTCACAACGAATATATGCAAGAACATGGACTCTGCTGCATGCGTTCTGCAAATAAATTGTGAAAAATATCAAGGCCTATCTGGGATAAGACCTATATATGCCAGGAATCAGCCCTAAATATCTTTAAATCTAGCCTTTGACACAGCCCTTCCAAGTTCTTCATGCTATGTTATGTTAATATTCAACTCACTTCCTTTTATAAGAGGCTTTCCATACAAATGACAGTTCCTCTTTCCTCCCCAACTTCTCCTTTTATGCCTAACTTCGTCCTTAGACTTCTGTGATACAAAATTGATTCCGGAAGTATCGAAATATTTAAGGAAAGTTCATTCCTGGAATGCAGTTGATTATCCAGCCCTGATCTTTGTCTCCTATCTTCCCTTTGCTAATAGCATGTAAGAACATTTTCATGCCATCCATTTCCACAAACAGCTGTTGCGCTGTTTGTGGAATATTTTGAGGACAGAAAACATGCCAGATGGCAACATAGTAGGTAGCAGAGCTGCCAAACAATGTACAAGAACATAATTTTGTACTTTTCTTTTCCAAAGAAAAAGGTTCTATTAAATATGGGGAAAAATAGGAAAAGGGTAACAAAATGGTGACATCATTCTGGAGAAGAGATGACTATAGGACAAATTCTAAACTGTAGATGCACCCCCATGCATGTCTTAAATTGCACACCCCCATGCATGCATACACCCACATCCCCACACACTGATATTTGAGAAAGTAACTGAGATGTATTCATATATCATCTAAGATGTACTCACAACTTTTTTTTTTGTATATGCAAATGTGATTAAGATATGAAGGTATGTTTTTAAAGATTTTAACAGACTTTCAAGCATGCTTTTGATCAGATGTGATCAGTTCTACTTTCTTAGTCTCTGTCTCAGGAATAACCTAATGGATGTCAATAATCTGACTATGTTTTCAACTTGTGCCCAATTTTTTGAAGGACTTTACTGTAGGTCTTGGTTTATGGCAACCTCCAGAGAGGTTGTAGAGTCTCCTCTGGAGATCTTCAAAACCCACTTGGATGCAGTCCTGTGCCACGTGCTTTAGGTGACTCTGTGTGTGCAGGGGGGTTGGACTAGATGACCTCTAGAGATCCCTTCCAGCCTTAAGCATTCTATGATTTTATGAAAATCTGTATTTTGAATAAATGCCTTAGGTTCACAGAGTGGAATCATAGAATAATTTAGGCTGGAAGAAACTTTTGGAGGTCATCCTGCTCAAAGGATGATCAACAAAGCTGGATGAGTCTTCATTCAGTCAAGTTATGAATAACTCCAAGGATGGAGATTCTACAGCTTGTCCAAGCAACCTGCATCAGGGGTTCTTTTTTTTGCATACTTCTGAGAAGAATTTGGCTCTGTCTTCTTTATAACCACACATTAGGTAGCTGAAGATGACAACTAGATTCTCCCCCTGCTTAGTTTTCTCTTTTCCAGGCTAAATGAACAAAAACAAAGCCCAAAAACAAATGGTTATGGGGTTTGTTCACTCTATGAACTACTTCCAAAAAATTAGAATGGACAGACATTTTTAAATAAACATTAAGAATATTTGACTGCCAGACAGGAGGAAAAGTGTGAAAAACATTCACATGTGCCCTAAGACTTCTTTTGCTCTGCTGGCAGTGCCAAAGGACCTATATGTAATTTAAAAGCAATTTGACTATTTTAAACTGCCAGTATGATGCAAATGAATCCCATCATAAATAACAAAATGATTCATTTTCTTCTTAAAAAGCTTACCTTAGATGACAGAACAAGTCAATAGGGCATCCAAGGTAAGATCAGTGTTGTTTATATTGTTGCAAAGTGGTATAGAATTGTGAAAAGCTACACCTCCTCTTCAGTAACACTTGGAGTCTTTAAAGATTTGTAGAGTAGGCTTGCACAGGTCCATCAACAAAGTAATAACTGTTAAACACAACTTAATGAATAAAATTGCAGAAATATTGCTTGGTGGTTTGGTGGATATTCTTTGTCTTTTCATTTTTCTAATTTGTCATTTGTTATTATCTTTACAAAGATAATATTTCTACTGGAGAAAATCTGTTGGCGCAGATACCTTGATTGTAGAACTAGTGATCACAGTGTTTAAATAAAGGTATTTTAATAAATAAATGAGTGATTGTAAAAGCTCACTGTGGAAGACTATATTTTATACAGCAATAGATTTTTTTGAGGCTCAGAAGTAGAAGTTGGCTTGCTTTTGGCATATGAGAGAGAAATTTTCACATGGAACTTAAAATATATCATTTCAATTTATAATGAGTAAGAGAGAATGCTTCGGGAAAAAAAAAAATCTATTTGCCCAGTTGTAACTGAGCTTTCCCTTTCCTCAGTATCTTCAATTACTTATTAGAGACTTCACAGTGACCACCACATATTTACGTGAATTTAACTGGAGGAGTGGTAACTGATGAGGACTGATTGTGTCTGCTGTGAAATTAGCCTTGCCATGGAAGCCAACATCAATTATCATCAACGGCAAGATGCTCATCAAGAGGAGTCTGAACAACGTTGCGGTATAAACCAAATCACTTACTTAAGTTTAAAGCAAATACAAAGAAAAACAGCAAAAAAAATAGGACTTTCACTATAAGAACCATGCTTTCTGCTGTAAATGAACAAAGAGTATCAGCAACAAGCAACACAATATAACTTTTTTTTTGCTGTTTTTACCTGTATCTCTTGAATTTTCATACACATTATCAAAATGTTTTCCAGAAATATGTATGCAAGAAGTGTTTTTTTTTTTTTCCCAAGGACAATGGGATAATATTTTTTATTATTATATGAGATACATTTTGTATCAAGACTTGGGTGCACCATCCAAACTTGGGTAAGCATCTTAAGCACATTTTTCATTTAAAAAGTAAACTAGAACTTTGGACTGAAGAAGATTGCCACCCTAAACAGGAAAGTTGAAACTTGTAACCAGTGCTGGATCTAGTGCTTGTATTTTCAGGTAAAAGTGTATGGGAAGGAGAAATGAAGAAGTTTTATTTCCTTTGTAGTTACATTTCTAGAAGAAAATGAGTCTAGCTTCTTTTCTACTTCTTCTTCTTTTTCTTTTCACATTTGGAAAGAAACTAGAAGAAAATTTTCCATTTAAATTAAATATATTTTCAAAAAGAAGGAACTTACATACAACAGATTAAAGCTGTCAGAGTGAAAAATAAAATTGAGTAGGATTGCTAATAGAAGTCCTTAGAAGGACTTAGAAGTCCTGGAATTTCCAAGACTAGGAAAGCTTCTTTTCGGTAAAGCATTGATTCCAGATGTTTTTATCTGAACTTCAGCCAGGACAGTGGCTTTGTAACTTAAACATCACTGAATGTATTGGGATAATATTAGCTAGCATGGCATTAGCAAGCACTAGTTAGCATGAGATGTCTTTCAATTGGCCAGAAACAAGTTCAGTTTTTCATAATAGTTCTTCATATGTTGAGCTGCCTGAATTATTTCCAGTTTGACAGGCAGATATAATAAGAGCTTATTGGGTTGATACTGAATTTTGAGTTTTTTTTTTTTTCTCTTTTATTTGCTTTTCATCCTTAGAGGAAAGACCTAAATTATGGGTTCTTTCCCTTACTCAGCAGGAGTAGCTTGCAGGAATGGTATTCAAAGCATCAACTTCTACAAAAATGGGCATGCTCTTTTCCACAAGTTCAATTACGTCATAAAACAATGTTTGTTTTTTAGGGAACTGCGATATGATGCAATTCTTTTTCTTGTGCAATATTCTGGATTCAGCTTTTTGTATGTTGTATTGTGTTAGATGAACTAAGAATTAGCTTGCTGATTAATCCCCAAATCTAATATAATGGTACGTTATCTATATCTGATCTCATGGAGTCCCTGAGAAATTAGTTATGGACTTTAGTTGCTTTTGTTTTGATTTGCATTTTGTTTGATTGACTGATTGCTTTGGAAAGTCTTTTCTGGAAAAGTATTCCTGGAGAGTGATTCAGAGGTTATAGAATCGTTAACATATAAAAAAGAAGGATACCCTAGAGGATTAAAACAAGACCTGTTAGGCAATGGTTCAGAACAAAACAAACTATTGCCTCTGATAATTCCTGAACATCTGTTTTAGATCAGAAAAATAGCAAGATGACTTCTCAAGGAATCAGGAATATTGAGTATCCCCAAAACAAAGGCAAAGTTATACTAGAATGTGGTGATAACTTATTATTAAGAATTTTCTCAGAGGCATACGTTAAGGTTATGAAGTTATGCTGGATATCCATACTATTACAACTAGGGTGGGATATATACCTGTTCTAACAATATTAAAGCTCTCATCATACCCTTTGCTAGCATAGTGCATATAACTTGTGTTTTTACCATAGATGATCTGCACAAGCAGGTGATGATAGTGCAATGTGGTAGCACTGAAAGCTAATTCGGTCTTTGAAATCCGTGTGAGGAGAACTTTAGATACTAGGAATTAACAAGAAATTGTACAGTTATAAAACCAGTTCTAGTCAACAGTTAAGAAAATTCAAGCAGCGATCAAAACTCTAAGGACTGAAATACCAAGCTCAGAAAATCAAACATGCTTTTTTTTTTGTCAAATTGACCAAAAGAAGAATAAAAAAAAGACATGACCACAGTTGGTATGTGTCTTTACATAGAGAAGATGTATGACAGTGGCTTCTCTTTTTTTTTTTTTTTTAAGTACAAAAAAATTCCCAATGCAAAGTGACATGAGAGCCATTCAATCTTGGAATAATGAGAATATTGGAAAAATACAAAGTTAAAATACAAAGTTTCCATACAGTGACAGTGAATAAGCATGTTGCATTTGTATGAGTTTATTAGGACTACCGTATTTTGCAGATATTTTAGACTGCAGACACATGCTCCTCTGATTTGACTTAAAGCCAATTGGCTAAAAGTCAATTTTGCTCCTAGAGCTGTGTTGCTGCTTTAGAGAACACAAAACTTTCTCGTAATCAGAATGCTGTGCTAACACAGTTGGATGGCTTTGAAACCAAATTTGGCTTATGTCCAAGAGTTCAAGCAAAAGAAATCTAGCCTGTTATACAAATGCAACTAAAGAAAAAAACCTAGAATAACTGAATAACTGGTCTTGCAATAACATGTGTGTGTGAAATATACTATTGTGCTTTGTATTATAGTCCAATAAACTGATATTGTACTGACTTGAATTTATACACTTATATCGCTAAAAAAAAAAAAAAAAGAAGAAGAAGAGCTCATTGGTCAATTAGACCAACTACTTTACGTCCCTGTTGTATAAAGTCCTGTCTGTAGAAAATGTGCTCTGAACATAGCAATCTGCGTGGTGCATATAGGAGCCAGGACCTGAACTGACTGTTTAGCACAGTGGACGGTCCAGATGGCAATATCCGATGTAGATCTCACTAGCACGAACAATAGTGCCTGAACGATGGCACTATGAGACACAATGGCACACTAGCCTGAACAATGTGAACTGCAGATACATTTTCACGTACAGTATGCAACCATTGAATACGAACTGTGTTCACTATCATGAAAACTATTGATGTATGATTACAACTTTTATGTAGAATTCACCAAATAAGGAAATGAAAGCTGTTTTGAATAATTCTTTTTCTGTTATTCTAAAAAGGCAGCAAATTTCTTCCAGATCTATTAGAGTTTATTGATATTGTAGAGATGTGTATAACCACTCCTTTGCCCTGCTTGAATAGAAGTCATCTATTTGGATTACCATAGCATTTAATAAATACACTTCTATCTGTATCTGAGATACAGTCACTCTTTCTCTGCCAATGTAAAACAGGGAGACCTAACACACAATAGCATTTGTCATTTAGTGCTGATAATGCACGTAAGTATTGAAATTGGCTTGATTTTTTTTTTTTGAGCAGCACCTAACATTCAACGAAGGTAACTTTGCTAAATAGATATTCCAATCAATTATGGAATTTATAGCAACCACAGATGGATTCTTTTTTCTTTTCATCAATCATGGATAATTTATTAAGAATTGTTTAGAAAAATATTGCATTAATCCAGTGTTCTTGTTATTAACTAAAGAGAAAAGATGGGGAAAAAAAAGAAACTTTTAAGTCATCTCACTAATAAATGAACAGACACCTTTGAAGCCAGAAATTATGGTGGTGAGATAGGAAAGGGTGTTGGTGCAGTATGAAGTATCCCTGTGCTATTGTGATTCGCAACAGATCTTATTTTTCATGTTGAATAATACTTCAAAAACATGAGTGATACCCCTAAAGAAAATACAAAAAAAACAAATAGTTCTTTAATCTTTGGCTATTTTTTTGCCCTCAACTACAGGAATATGCGAAAGGGTTCTTCATGTGTCCACTAGCTTCCAAATATTACCTGAGTACTACCACTGAGAAGAAGAAATGGTATAAGATATAAAAGAATTACTTTCAAGGTTTTGACATTAGTATTTATTTTTGAATGATGCTAAGAAGATTTAACCAAATTAATTCTGAAATGTGGAGCCAGGCAAAATAGGTATCTCTAATTTGTCTTTTGTTTTATGAATAGAGTTCAGTACAGAAGCTTTATTTAACATTTTTAAAATTATATACCCAAGCTATAAAGCAATCGGCATGTACATGTTGAAGTATTGATGGAAAGTGAATTCTTTTATAGCGGATTCTGTCATCTAGGTGTCCTTGATTTCACTCAGTGTTATTAACAATTAGGGAATCAGATAATTTTTTTGAGCATCCTGTTGTGATTAGTGATGTGCAAACTGTAAAAAAACAAAAACAAAAAAACAAAACAAAAAAACTCACTTTTTCTCTGATACAAGGTGCAACTTTTCCAGCTCCCTCCCCACAGCGATGCCCTGCCAGTGTGGGAGCTGCCCCTCATGCCCCGCTCCTTCAGGCCCTACTGGCAACCCCCACAAATACCAGCCCATGGGCTCTTGAGGTGCCATGCCATTCTGCAAATTGGGAATTTGCATGGTTCTGTCTTCTTGCAACTGTGCAAAACAATATTTGCAAGTGTCCAATATTTGACTAACAGTGAGGACTGTATGTAGTAGTTTACAAATTCTTAAACCTTTTGTACCAACAGATCATATTTTTCTTTTCTTCCTCACATGCAGGCACCATGCACATGCATCATGTTGGTGAGACTATTTTAACCAGTGGCTCTAAAAAGTATACAGTATATCATGCAAATTTTGTTCCATTAACACGCACTCTGTGAAAGACTATTAGGACTTTGAGTACTTTCTTTGGTTCTCGAAGCACTGATTAAAAAGCATAATACTAGATAAGTGGAAGTAGGTGCATAAGTGGACAAATATTTTTATGAAAATATTGGTTACAGTTTCATAAATTAGGCTATCTTTCGTTGAACCCACTTTGATTTGAATAAAAAAAGATGTTAAAAGTTAAATTTGTGAAAATTAGTTTTTAATTAAAAAGCTAATAAAAATTTAAATAAAATCACACATAGTACTAGATGCATCCTAGCTTACTTGAATCACTTCACTGAAGGCCACCTCATCTAAGCGTCTAATATAATGGAGGAGGATAGGTTAAGAGAATGATTCAGCATGTCTACAAGGAAAACTGATGTCCTGAGTTGCCCATCTGAATCTTCAACTGTCTACTCTGAGTAAGGCAATGTTGCCAATTACTCATCTTAGTGCCTAGAGATATCCCTAGGTGTTTTTCTTTAGGGATAAAATATGCTCTCTTAGAATTTATAAATGATTATGTGTTGAAAGAATTCTAAACATAAACCTTTCCAGAAATATGGTTATCTTATCAATCTTTTTGTTTCCTGAAGAAGGAAAAAATCTTACTTAGTCCTCGAATTTTATGTATATTTAAAATTCCCTGTGCAGTTATACACAAATTATAACTGAACAACTCATTTTAAATGAGGTTATTAATTACTAACTTGTCTAATAATCATAATTAGATTCCCAGATAAAGAATTCCCCTTGATCAAGATGGGAGTTGAATACATAAGTACCTCATTTAAGGTAAAAAACCCTCAGATATTTAATTAGTAATTAGTCATTAGAAAATTCAAGGTTTGTTGGGATCTGAGGAATAGGTGAGCATGTTAGGAAATGTAAGTGCAGATATCAAGTAGCACAGAGTGTTACCAAAGCATTTTGTGTTTCTAGTCTCAAATCAGTTTTAAAATAACTCTAACAGATACATTTTCATACTTTCACTTCTTTATGCTTCTTAAAAGCATATGTATAACTATGAAATTCCTGAATCTCGATCCATGGTTTATAGAATAGTTGCAGCCATTGTTTGCTTTTCTCTGTGCGTAACTGATGAATACTTTCAACCCAGTTTCATCTGAAGGAACATTAAACTTGGAGTGAATGATAACATTTAATTAGCTAGGCACTCTGAGGAATAAAAATTCTGCCTGAGTTTTCGAAAAGTTACAAACTTTTTTGGCAGAATCCGTTTATTGGTAAACTACACATGCCACTGCATGCCTAACCATTTGTTCACACTGCCTATCCTACTCTGCCCTATAACTTTGGTCTCGTTTTTAAGAGATAGTCCTTTTCCAACTTAAACACAGATCATCACCAAAGTCTGGTCATGGCCTTCACCTTTGCAAAGATAGCAAAATTTCACATTAAACTTGCTTGGAAACTGGTGGCAAGTGGTGAGGATTAGCTTAATTTATATTGTTTTAAAATAATGGCTATGATTGATATGATTTAACCCACATAAGATCACAAAGTTTTGTTCCTCTAACTAATAGCCCATGAACCTGAAAGGAACACAATCATGTCTTTTATTATCATTTGTCATGCGCATGTTCAAGGTGTGTTGAACAGATGGTTACTTCTTGGTAACATGGCATGGATAGCAATAACTGAAAAGGTAGAGAGCGTACACAAGTTTGTGACCAGAATATGCAAAACTGCTTGGTCTAGGATAGTGTTTGCCCTGTATCTCATTAAACTATAAGGAAATTAACTTTCATAAAATTTCTTTTAGATGGCAATCAACCAAATTAAACAATAACCAGAAGATTACTGATAGTCTTTTGGAGAAAACAAGGAGTCAGCCTGAGAAGAAATATAAAAGAAGCAGGAGAATTTTTGATTGTGGGGTGAGATCTTGGATTAGGAAAGCGGTCAAAGAGGAACAGCCACATCTGATTTTACGCTGTCAGAGTTCACACTGGGGCACCACTCGGTAGAGCATCTTCTGCCATAAGCAGCCTGTGTTTTATGTGGGTTACAACAAGCAGATAACCACATCTTGGAATGTGCATATGTGACCTCATGATGGGAGGTGGTGGGGGCTTTCTCAACAGTTTGTGGATTAGGGGACTGTTGGGCGTAACAAGTGCAAATGTAAAAATATGTAGGAACATTTGAGCACAGGATGTGTTTGTGTGAATAGGGGAACCTGCATTCCTAGAGAATGGAATCCATGATTGCAGGCCATGCTTGTTGGGTTAGGAGTAGATATCTATGCCAATATTGAATATGTGTTTTGGAGGGAGGCAAGATCAGAAATTATTGTGATTAGATGTTAGAGGGTGTTTAGTTTTTCATTTTCTGAGTAATTAGCACGGTAGTTCATAACTAGCATTGATGTTCATCTGTTGCATTGCAGGTATGGATCATGATTGTACAATTCACTGATTGTTGATTAACTGAATCTTATTGTAATAAATCAATAAAACTCTTCAGTCCTATCTGATTTAAGCTGTGTGAATTGAGCAGTTTTACCCAAGACAGATTATGCTTAAGTTTGTGTAATTCCAAAACAAACTTAAAGGAAACTAAACCAGTCCAATTCTTCACACCTAAGGACTGATATTAGTACCACGATTCTATGATTAAGTGACAAAAGGTTATGGCTTTTCTTACTTATATGTCATTTATTATATACAGATTGTCTGGGCAATGTAAAGCATTTTTTTTTCTATTCATATATAAATTCTGAGAAGGATAAGAATGCATCATCCTTCTAATAAGGCTTTCAATGTTACATATAAAAAGATTTCTTTTTTTTTTTTTGATTTAGAATACATATCAACAGATTAAATGATTCTGTAATCTGAAATAGTACTGCATACATTTGGTGGTACACAAACACACACATGCACATAAATAAATGCTTGAAACAGCTGAAGTTAAACAGCTAAATATCTCACCAAGATGTCTGACCAACCTAGTTAGTCACCAAGTCACATGGAGACAACTCATCATAACTTCCTCTTCCCCTACTCTTTCTTCTTAAGGGAGCTTGAATCATCAGCCCAGGACCTGGAGGAACCCCAAGCAGTCTGGTGTTAGTCTAGACCTTTGCTAATAGTCTAGGTATTCGAATGTTAAAGCATTAATTAGACTAACAATAATTCCTCAGCTCCATAGATACGGTGTGCTCCCTTTGGCCTGTAATAAAATTTTCAGTGCACAAACTTAAGAGAAGACTAGAACTCTTACATTATGGTACCATAATAAGCTATACCTGCTGATATATTCAGAATCAGGTGATTTTAAATACAGTAATAAAAATCCTCATTCTCATGTTTTTTTATGACAAGCAACAAGAGGTCCTTACAAAAACAAGGGCCCACATGAGTTTAAACAATAGGCACTGTATTTTCCATTTTAACCTGAATTGCTGTTCCTTTCCTTTATTGCTACTGTTCAAAGTAAGCACAAGAGGAGCATACACACACACACAAACATATGTGCACACACACAAAGGAGAAGAAGAAAGAAGAAAAGCCTTTCTCATGCTCATCGGTTGTTTGGATTCTTGTTCTTCTTAGAGGTCTTACCCTTTCTAAGGCTCCAGGCAGTGACTTCCAGCAGGGAGCTCATTAACATCAGTTCCAGTGTGCTTCTAGGACTTTAAATTGCACTTTTTTAATGCACATGCTGCTCTGCATATGAATTCTGTGGGATCAAGCCCCAAGAGCAACTCTGAAGACAGTTTATATATGCATAAATGCTAGAATGTGTGGAGGTCATTAAGCAACTGTGTGGACATTTTTTCTCAGTATTTTCCCACATGATTCTGTATGTGTTTTTCTCTCATGCAACTTCTGAACTATTCTGGCTTTTTA
This sequence comes from Tinamus guttatus, assembly GCF_059628265.1. Taxonomy (NCBI): domain Eukaryota; kingdom Metazoa; phylum Chordata; class Aves; order Tinamiformes; family Tinamidae; genus Tinamus; species Tinamus guttatus. The sequence goes on from NW_028288935.1 coordinate 338,584, forward strand.
AATTAAATTTGATAGAAAGGTAGAAATCTAAATCAAATGATCTCTCTGTAAGTATTGCAGAAATAAGCACCAGATAGAGCATAGAAATTCTAACAACACTGTCATTGAAAGAAAGGATTTTAGTTTGCAGGGTAAAACTAAAAGTTTCCCAACTACAGAAACTGACTTTAATCAGAGTTTGCTATAAAAAACTATAAAAAAAAATCATAGGAGTTAGTCCTGACCAGAGAATCCAGATCCAGAGAAACGGATTTCCTGAATTCCACTGTCTGTAAAATAAATGTTAACAGCAGTATGGTGTTGGAATATAGTGCGTGTGCATATATGTGTGTATGTGTATGTATATATGCATTTTAACATCGGAATTAATTAGTAACAGCACTTTCATCAAGATTAACCATGTTGATCTTCTGAAGGAAAAAACTTTGATTCACATTCAGAACTGGAACCATTTCCAGAGGCAAAAGTTCTTTTCCTTTCAACATAAAAACAGAGAGAAGCCATGCATGAAGATGGACCTTAGCAATTGCCATAATCGGGAAGAGAAACATCATCTCCTTTATGCAAAACATATGAAATTTGGAACTAAGAGTACCAGCAAACATAATTATATACACATGTAGTGTATGTCACTTTAAATAATATTTTTTTTTATGTTTCTAAATTCATTTTTATACATGTTTATGTTGCAATATGATTGCTTTGCAATATAATTATGCTTTTATTTATGTGTGAATGTTATTCCAGATATACGATTGTCTCTAATAGATTAGTACTTGGGAAATTATCATCTGAAAGTTACATAAAATTTGCAGAAAGATGAGGTAAAACTATATCCATTGCCAGTAACACAGAGTATCATCAGTTCCAGGGCAGGAAAATAATTTTACCAGAAGACATATGACTAGTTAACTTACTTTATGCCCTCTTTTATATCTCAAGTGCACTTCTTGACCTTATGTCTGCACAAATCCTTTTAGTAATGATTTATGTTTGAATGACCACCACTACTAAATTAAATATCCAGACTTACAGCACCTTGATGTTTCTGGTGCAAATCCCAAAACTTTGTAACATTGCTGTCTTGAGCGTAAAAGTACAAACAATTCCACTCCTTCTGTACCATACTTTCTGTCTAATGACTTTAAAACTTGATTAATATTAAAATGAGAATTTATTTTGATGTCAGAAATGAAGTCAGGAGTTAAGATAAATACATACATGCATAAAAAAGAACACATACATAAGAGAGAAGGAACTTACATGATGAAAAATTGAAAGTGATATCTTCAACAGAAAATTCAAATATGTTGTCATATATAGTTGCCCTTCCTCAAGGAGCAAGTTCTTAAATGAAACAATGAATACTCACATGGAAGATTAAGGTGAGAAATGTTTTAATGTGCTTTTAGCAGGGAGACATTTCTATTAGAAAAATATAGATATATCTATACATCTCTACCATATATAAAAATACTTTCTCCCTCCATCAGGGATATAATTACTATGAAATTGCTTTAAGATTTTAAATGCATTTTCATAGATATTTATATGTATCTGTGTGTACAGTATACATTTATACATTTATATATACACGCACACACAAATATAGTATTCGGTTCATACACCACTTGATCTACTGAATTTGAATTAAATTTAATTTGAAACTCAGTCATAACAGAATCAATACTTACAAGTTTTAGGTTTTCTAGGCAGCCAAAGATGCTATCTAATTTTGTGTTAGTAGTAGTGGACATAATAAATTTTAGATGAGAATTATGAGATATGTTAAGAAATTCAGATGAGTGAGTTTTAATTATATGGTTGTACACCATTTTCTAAAAAAAATATTTGAAACATGCACATATGTTATCTTGAGGCAGATAAATAGATAGCCAGAGAAATTATTCATCATGGAGTCTTTTTCTCAAGTTTTAATCATCCAACACAATTTCTTGAGAAATCAGCTTCTATCTCCCAACCCTTTCAGAAGGAAGTCTTGAATGAGTTAGAAATGAATTAATTTCTGAAATCAACAGGTTAATTCTGGTATTTTAAATGTAAATTCAATATTTAGAAATTAAACATTTATTATTATTCCTTATGCATCATCACCATAATTTAATTAGGCAATTGTTTTCCTAGTATATAAAATATTCACCTACTGTGCAAAGGCAATTTCTAATAGCTAGAAAACACTTCAACATTCCTTCAACAATAACATCAAACTGGTGGTAATGTGACTCAGCATTCCCTACTCTGTTGCAACCAGTAAAAAGGAAATCTCTGGTTTTAGAGATGGAAAAAAGAAGTAAAAGTGTTTCTGTAACTTTGCAGTAGAAGCAAAACTTCTCAGTGTTTGTTTTATGAAGTATACCTCTGCAGTAATGAACTAGATGATTCTTCTCACCTTCCTTCTATCTGAGATGGAGCAAAGTCTCTTAAAGCTGTAAGTAGTGTTTTTTGTTAAGATTATTGCATACTGCTGAAGTGCACACAGCTTGACTGTACAAACTTTATGCACATTTTGAACACTAAATATACCTCAATTTTTTCCCAAATAATTGGAGAAGCAATTATTACTATTTCTAGTTGTATAGTATTAAACTAAGGGAAACATTGTGACGTGTAGTTTGAGTGATAAGCGATCATACAGCAAAAAAATAAAAAGATAATTAATTTTGTCTGTTTAATTTCTTTCCTAAGTTCAAGATCATTTTTGTGGCCATGCATAAAACTCTTGTCCTACAGAGGTGCACAAGTGAGAAATTAGATGAATCGTAAGAAAACCTTTTATCTACTGACAGTTGAATGATTTGATAGATCTACTACTACAGTTCAATTTTGTTATTGCAGTCATCTCATCATTTTTTTGTATTTTCACATTTCTATCGAATTGAAAAAAAATAATCCTAGAAACACTAGAATAATTTTTCAGTACTTACTACATCTGACAGTTCCTCATGAATAGGAATATTGACGATTGTTGCTATCTTTTGTAATTCAGGAAAAATCAAAGTTTGGTAGATGTTCTGAAAACAGGAAGCATATCAGAAAACTGTGATGCTTCCAGTTTTCAGAACATCTACCAAACTTCTTTGACACAATGATACCTCATAACCATTGTCATACCTACTATCCAGATAACTATTGGAGTGTGTCAAATAAATAAATACATATATGCGTACAGAGAGAGAGAGAAAGCACATGTACTTGGATCATTATTATTTTATCTGCCAAGAGAGTACAAGTACTATGCCCCATTCAACTTATGGCATGTGTGATGCAGAAGATACACTTTTATATAAAAAAGACATATTTGAAAACTTGTCTCTTTAGGCACAGCATTGCTGAGTGTATACAATTTGCCTTCTATACATACATTCTGAAACTATCTTCTGCATTTTAGTAGTGATAAAATAATTCTACTTAAAGAAAAAAAAAAAGTAGTGGTAGATGGTGATGAAAAATTCTGTAGGGTTAATGGAGCTAAACCTGATGAAGTCTCATTCACATTGTTTTATGGTAGTGTTTCCTGGTATTAACTGTCCTTAGAATTGTACCTGGGACTATCTTGGAGTGAATTGAACAATATGGACAATTGAAGTTGCCCAAGCATAGCTAAGGAATGAGCTAACAGTTAAGCAAGGCACTAGTAAACAAGCTCACTCCCTGGCCTTTTTTATTTATCAGTGTAGACATATCCAGAAGTTTTCTTTCATTCATTCTATTTATTTATCTGAAATTAATAATAAGAAATACATATATACACATGTATTATATATAAAATATATATAAAATGTATTTGTAATGAAAAACATATCTTTTTTTGAAGAGGTTTGGTCTAGTACAGACTTAGTAAACATGAAAGAATACTTTTAATCAAGTCTTAATCACCAACTATATCATTCAAAGTTAGTCTAAACAAGTTTGATTAATTGATTAAAGCTTTCTGCTGTTCATCTGCCAATAGAATAAAATAAGACTCAGCCCTTAAAATAAAGGTTGGGAATTAACTTTCTGGACAAAGAAAAGATATTAGAGATGTTTCTTACAGGATGGATCATCACCCTACCCTCAAGAAGAATAGAAAATGACCTGGAGGTAATAATTAGCAGGACTCAGTTGTCCATGCTTAGATATGTAGTATCATTTTAGGTGCTATGGATCTTGTCTTTAGTGACTGCTTCAGAAAAAGTGTGACATTTCCTGTGTCATATCTGCCAGCTCAGTGGGTGCATCAGATAATCTAAGGTATCTCAAGTGGCACTAGACAATTATGCATCTCAAGTGGCACTAGATGATTATGCTTAAAAGTCTAAATTCTGATAAATCTACCTTGTGATTCAGGTCATACATTTAAAGCTAGGTGTGAGGAATGTGCCTAAGCTGTTATTAAATAAGTTAAAAGATTAGAGATTTAGAGAGGAATTTAGTTACACTAAATTTAGTTACACAAATGCAGACCATCCAGACCAGACCAGGAGTGTGGCGAACAGAGCGTGGCACGTCAGTTTGTGCAAGCAGGGAGCAGGGAGTCTCCTCCCCGGTGTGGAAAAGAATTCTCTCCACAGACTCTTCCACCAGCAGGAGATCAGGTGAAACCATGGTCTCCACTCAGCAGAGAGCTTCCACCAGGAAGACTGTGGTGGCACAGACTGAAGCACCACAGAAACATGCAGCGGTCCAGGTTTCTAGCTGGGGGGAATGTCTGAGCCTCTTCATGTTACTGGGGAGTAGCGAAAACATCGTCTGCCTTAAGTGTGAGCAGGCGGACGACCTGCTCAGCCTCATGGTGGAGCTAAAGGAGGAGGTAGAAGGGCTGAGAGTCATCCAGAGAAATAGACTGGTGGTGCTGTGTTCTGCAGTCTTCCCAGGCTACTCAGAGAACCCCCCAATTCAGTCTGTAAATTCAGTACCCTCTTGCCATAGGGCAGAGGGAGCAGAATTAACAGTATCGAGGGACAATCAACAATGGAAACAGGTCCCTATTCGAAGCGGCAGGAGAACCCTTCCATGGCTTGCCTCACCTCCACCAGTGACTACGTCCAACAGGTACGAGATCCTGGACCTTGGGGATCAGATAGAGGAGGTCATGAACCAAGGCCCATCTAGGGGGCTGTCTACAGAGAGGCAGTCATGTCCACGCCCTGAGGCTGTTCCCCTTAAGGAGAAAAGGAGCGCCCGAAAGAAGCGGCAGGTGATCATCGTGGGTGACTCCCTGCTGCAGGGAATGGAGGCACGGGTATGTAGACTGGACCAGAGAGGTCTGCTGCCTTCCAGGGGCCCGAGTAAAGGATGTCACAGAAAGGCTCCCAAGGCTTGTTCAGAAGTCTGACTATTACCCCCTGGTACTGTTCAACGTGGGCACTAATGATGCCATGGGGGAACTGAGGGATATCAAGCGAGACTTCAGAGCCCTAGGGCTGGCCGTCAAAGGTATGGGAGCCCAGGTAGTGTTCTCCTCTATCCTGTCAACAAGGGGAATGGATTCAAGGAGGAGAAGGCGGGTATGGCAGATTAACAACTGGCTGTGCTGCTGGGCTTGGCAATAGGGTTTTGGCTTCTATGACCATGGAACATTGTTTTATGACCACCAGCTAGTGTGGAATGATGGGAACCATCTCAGCAAGAGGGGCACACGTCTCTGCCAAAAGGCTGGCCAACCTGGTTAGGAGGGCTTTAAACTAGACGAGAAGGGGGAAGGGGAGTGTCAGACAAACACAGCGAACAGTACCACACAGCCAAGGTCAGACAGCTTCCAGCGGGAGTATGGTAGTGGGGAAGTCAGGATAGGAAATTATTATAGAGGGTCCTCCTTCACCCTTCCTGGGGAACCTGCAGGCCTGATTACTTCCCTGAAATGCCTGTACACCAATGCGCGAAGCATGGGGAATAAGCAGGATGAACTGGAGATCTGCGTGCGGTCCCAGTGTCATGATCTCATTGGAATCACAGAGACATGGCGGGATAGCTCACACGACTAGAGTGCTGCCATGGAAGGATATGTGCTCTTTAGGAAGGACAGGCTGGAAGGCTAGGTGATGGAGTTGCTCTTTATGTGAGAGAGCAACTGGAATGCATGGAGCTCAACCTGGGGGTGGATAATGAATGAGTTGAGAGCTTGCGGGTAAGGGATAAAGGGCAGGTTAATGTGGGAGACACTGTGGTGGGGGTCTGCTACAGGCCACCTGACCAGGATGAGGAAGTTGAGGCCTTCTGTAGGCAGCTGGATGTTGCCTCACGGTCACAGGCCCTGGTTCTCGTGGGGGACTTCAACTACCCTGACATCAGCTGGAAGGACAACACAGTCCTGCACAGACAGTCCTGGAGGTTCCTGCAGAGCATTGATGATAACTTTTTGATGTGGGTTGTGGAGGAGCCAACAAGGAGAGGTGGTGCTAACAAATAGAGAGGTACTTGAAGGAGATGTGAAGGTGGGGGGTGACTTCAGTGACCATGAGTTGGTGGAGTTCAGGATCCAACGAGGAGGAGGCAGGGCTGTAAGTAGCCTTGCAAGGACAGACCTCAGGAGGGGCACCTTTAGCCTCTTCAGAGACCTCCTGAGAAGAATCCCATGGGCCTAGAGCTCTAGAAGGAAGGGGGGCCCAAGAGAGCTGGTTAGTTCTCAAGCGGCGCTTCCTCCACGCCCGGCAACAGTGCATCCTTGTGTGTAAAAAGTCAGGCAGAGGGGGCAGGAGACCTGTGTGGATGAGCAGGGAGCTTGTGGCAATGCTCTAGCAGAAGAAGGTGGTATACACAATGTGGAAAAAAGGACAGGCCCCCTGGGAGAAATACAGGAATGTTGTCAGGGAATGCAGAGATGCAACAAGGAAAGCTAAGGCATGTTTGGAACTCAATCTGGCAAGGGATGTTAAAAAAATAACAAGAAAAACTTCTTCAAATATATTAACAGCAAGAGGAAGATCAAGGAAAACGTGGCCTGCTGATGAACGGGGTGGGTACCCTGGTTATGAATAACACAGAAAAAGCAGAGTTGCTGAATGCCTTCTTTGCTTTGGTGTTTACCAAGGGCAGCCCTTTAGAGTCCCAGGCCCTAGGGACAAGAGAAGAAGCCTGGAGAGAGGAAGACTTGCCCTGGGTAGAGGAAGATTGGATCAGAGAACACCTAAGGAAACTCTATACCCACAGATCCAGGGGCCCTGATGGGATGCACCCCAGAGTTCTGCATGAGCTGGTGGATGTCATAGCTAAGATGCTCTCCATCATCTTTGAAAGATCCTGGAGAACAGGGGAGGTGCTGAAGGACTGGTAGAAAGCCAATGTCACACCAGTCTTCAAAAAAGGCAAGAAGGAGGACCCAGGCAACTACAGGCCAGTGAACCTCACCTCTGTCCCCAGAAAAGTGATGGAACAGCTCATACTGGCTGTTGTCTCCAGGCACGTGGAGGACAAGAAGGTGCTCAAGAGTAGTCAGCATGGATTCACCAAGGGGAAATCATGCTTGACTAACCTGATAGCCTTCTATGATGGAATGACCAGCTAGACAGATGAGGGGAGAGAGGTGGATGTCGTCTATCTCGACTTCACCAAGGCCTTTGACACCGTCCCTCACCACATCCTCTTTGGCAAGCTCCGGAAGTGTGGGATAGATGAGTGAACAGTGAGGTGGATTAGAAATTGGCTGGATGGCAGAGCTCAGATGGTGGTGATCAGCGGTGCAGAGTCTAGTTGGAGGCCTGCAGCTAGCGGTGTCCCCCAGGGATCTACCCTTGGTCCAGTCCTGTTCAATTTATTCATCAATGACCTGGATGAAGGCACAGAGTGCTCCCTCAGCAAGTTTGTTGATGACACCAAACTGGGAGGAGTAGCCGATACCCCAGAGGGCTGCGCTGCCGTCCAGAGGGACCTGGACACACCGGACACCTGGGCAGTGAAAAACCTCATGCAATTCAACATGGCCAAGTGCAAGGTTCTGCACCTGGGGAGGAATAACCCCAGACATCCGTACAGGCTGTGGACTGACCTTCTGGAGAGCAGCTCTGCAGAGATAGACTTGGGCATCATGGTGGACGACAAGCTGACCATGAGGCAGCAGTGTGCGCTCGTGGCCAAGAAGGCCAATGGGATCCTGGGGTGTGTTAAATAGAGCGTCTGCAGCAGGTCGAGGGAGGTGATCCTTCCCCTCTACTCAGCCCTGGTGAGGCCACATCTGGACTATTGTGCCCAGTTCTGGGCCCCACAGCACAAGAGGGATGTGGAGCTGCTGAAGAGAGTCCAGAGCAGGGCTACAAGGATGATGAGGGGCCTGGAACGTCTGCCCTATGAGGAGAGGCTGAGGGAGCTGGGCCTGTTCAGCCTGGAGAAGAGAAGGCTGGGAGGGGATCTAATCAGTGTCTAGAAGTACGTCGAGGGAGTCAGTGAGGAGGATGGTGCTGGCCTCTTTTCACGGGCGGCCACCTACAGAACTAGAGCTAATGGCCACAAACTGAAACACCAGAAGTTCGACAGGAACTTAAGCAAAGATTTCTTAACACTGAGGGTGACAGAGCACCCAGAGAGGTTGTGGAGTCTCCTTCTCTGGAGATCTTCAAAACCCGCTTGGATGCAGTCCTGTGCCATGTGCTTTAGGTGACCCTGAGTGTGCAGGGGTTGGACTACATGGCTTCTAGAGGTCCCTTCCAACTTTAAGCATTCTATGATTCTATGATCTGAGAAACCCCAGGTCACTTGATACATTTAGGAAGTTGAATCAAACTTTAGTCAGTAGTTGAATTACATGTAAGAAGCTTAATGTAGGTGCATTAACCTGTAACTCAGGTTCTCTAGGTTTTCTTGGCTATAGCTGTAGCTGATTTGATAATACCCCACAAAACTTCAGTGCTTGCTCATGCTTGTGAAGTCATGCTGGCTGGCCAACTGGAGGAATGGGAAATAACTTCTTGACCAAATAAGCAGAAGGGAGAGGAGAGATTCATAATCCAATTAAAGCTTCTCTCCCCTTTTATCTTCTTACTGTGAAACTCCCTTTTCACAAGGAAGAGTTTAAACTGTCTAAGACCTTAAGCAGGCATGTTAAAAGACAAATATGTTGTTCCACATATCCTTCAGTTCTTCTCTAAAAGCATGTATCCTTGCTACATCCCGATCCTGGGTTGTTTGCACTTTGGGAATCCCACACTGATGTTCCTTGCTAGATATGCATACCAGGACAGCTATTGCACCTATTACGGCTCCTTCCTAACCAGGAATTTATTTATTTATTTACTTATTTATTAGGAAGGACGTGAGTGAGAATTCACATCTTGTTTGGATACAAAGTTAGGATTTGGTTAAGAACCTAAGAAAGAGGAGTTCACATCCTTTGCTTCTTGCTTTGTAGCATAGACACAACCAGCATGAAATCTCTATATATGATATATACATTTTTTCCGTTATCTTTCCACAATAATTATCTGAAAGAAAACTGCAAAACTGAATTTTCCATTGTTTAAAAATATATCAAGATAAGTTTTAGAATCCAGGAGTCAGAACATTTTACCTTGATAAGTGTGTAGCTGTGATAGGTGCAAGGGGAGCAAGTGAAGAGGATAGAGTGAAACACAAAGATGAAAAGAGATTATTAACACATTTTTTTACTCTAGGCTTTAGTCTATAGCCCCGGGGAATCTGATGTTGCTTTAATGGGTGCTGCTCCTTAGCCCTTTTACTCCTGTTTAATGAGAAGAATAAGTCCAGAGAGATCAGTTAAAAGATAGGTTGCATTTAGAATCATTTTCCCCTCAGCTTTCTTAGTCAGTCTCCATGGCATATTTTAATTCTGTCACCCAGCCTTCTTAAGCGTGAACTGTAGACAAGGCTTGAAATTTGCAGTCACATTATACAGAGGGACATTGCTTGGCCAATGCTATCAAAGAAATATTGCCCTTTGCATTTAATGTCTCTGTCTACATTTAATGTACCTGCCACCTGCTCCATTACCTCCTTGTTTCCCTACAGAGACACTGGCACACTGTGTTTTTAGTGGCTGTGTAGCATCATGGAATTAGATCTTCCAAATCCAGAATATGATGCCCTTTTCCTTTTCTCCACATTTTGTATGCAGTAGGATTATGCTTTCATACGACCTGCAACCAGATGAAACCTCAAATATTCTGTATAAGTTTCACACAGTCACAGCATCTATCTTATATTCCTAATTAATATCAGAATTGTGTCTCTGCCTGAAACAAATACATGCACATATGTAAATAAGTATATCAAGAAAATGTAAATAAGTATATCAAGAAACATACCTATTCAAACATATTAAAAAAGGAGGAGATCATCTTATCTTAATCCATAAATAAATTAACACCCAACCTATGAACAAACAAATCCAGGAAGGAAACTTAAGAATGTATCTGCATACAAAAGAATTTCTGAACTCTTCTGTAGCAGTATTTTTGATATTTAGTTTGACAACTACAGATCTCAGGATATATTGCTTGTAAGAAAGACATTTTTTTTTTTCTGTCTTTAGGAGGCTTGCAATCTGATGTTCAGCTTCTGAATTCTGATTCCTCTGAAGGCATTAATTGACCTTAGGATATCAAGGCATATATTGATGCACAGGTACAGTGGTAACCTCATTTCTTGTGACTTTGTTTGCATGAGGAAACAATGTTGTATCTTTCTTTAATCATTCCTGTAAGTGATGCTTTCAGAGTACACTAATTCTGAAAATGGCATGTTTTTAGGCTCAAAATGCTGATTTGTTATCTTCTATAAAGTTGTTCTCAAAAGCGATGCCTTAAAAAGTCATTATTGCTGGGAATGGCTGCTTAATTTCTGGGCCTAAAAAGATAATATGAACAGAACTTAAACTACACAAAGACTAATTCTCTTAAAAAATGCTCTTAAACGATTCTAGGCATATCTCAAAGTGGCATCTGCCTAGTGTTAGCTTGTGTAATAGTTATCAACAATAGTTATCAACATACACAAAGTTTCCAGAACTTTAATAAAATAATGATTTACATTTTATTTTGCTCACTTGTTACGGTACCATAATCTCTTAAAGTGAATTTTCCACAATGTCTTCTTAAAATTTTATTCTGGAGTCTGCAATAACTTGCATTAAATGTCATGTTTCTAAGTCATGAAGCACCTTATACTTTAAGTTGGCAGCAGTTGTGCCTAACATTGATACTTTAACTGACCAGACTGTCTTTATTTCCTATGACAGATGAAATGTCACACACAAAAAAAATGTTTCTCCTCTATGTTTCTGCTCTATTTCCAGTGAACATTTTTACTTAACTTGCCATTTTTAGCAAAACGGGAAAACATGGATCTGTGCATTTATCATGACCTTTGGGGGAAAAAAGTTACTTTTTTTTCACAAGTGTGTAAAGCTTTTTTTCTTTCTTTCTTTCTTTCTTTTTTTTTTCTTTTTTTCACAGATTTTCTTATATATTGATGGCTATGCCAAGTGGATAGGCAGATAAGAGTTTGCTGAAAACCTGTAGACTTATGGAAGAATGTATTTGTTGAAGTTTGTTTACATAAGAGGGGACATAGATCAATAGGAAAGAGTGGCTAAGTTCTTCTTGGAAGGGGAAATTAAAGATACAGTCTAGGCAGTTCAGGAAGACCAACACAGTGTATATTTTCTGATACTCTGCTTCTCTGGAGATAGCTGGAGATATGCCAGCTGAGATAGATAGAGAACCTGGATCATTTTAAGGAAATGTTGAACATCTCGGGGGACATACTCAGTGATGTGGTATAGTGCAGCAAACAGGGAGGAGCAGAGACAAAGCACAGTAGAGGCAACTGTCATCACAGCAGCTGTTGTTAGCACAATATTTGGCCCAATAGGCCCCAGAATCTCTGTCAAAGACTTCATGGAGATCATGGCAACATGGCACATAGTCGTCAACCCCAAGGTTTTGCACTGGGAGGTGCTAGCTCCTAGCTCGAAGCTAAGAAAGGCACTCAGATTCAGTATTACTTAAAATAACATTTATTGGATCTAATGCTATTTAAAAAAAAAAAAAAAAGAAGAAGAAGAAGAAGAAGAGGAAGAAAAAAAAAATTAGTAAAGATGAGAAGATTAGTGTAGATCTCACATCTCCCTTCATGTGTTGTGAACCCCTAGTTGTACAGGATTGAATGGGCCTCTGGTCACATCACAGCACACTCTGCAGATCTCATCTGTATGACACCTTTGTCTTCTGAGCTCTTAAAACATTTTCTTAAAAGAAAAAAATTAATCATTTTTACTGACAAACATAGAGGAAGTTCACATGAGAACTTGCTACTGCCCTTTTAACAGAAGACAAGGACCCCACCAGTGGTATAATGACCAGGGATAAGTGGGAACTTCCTATAGGACACAGCAGGGTTCATCCTGTGGCCAAGGGATATATGCAGCACAACACAGTCCTGAAGGTCAAACTGCAGCATAGTGCAGCATGGCACAGACCAACACTGTTTCAGGTAAACTCTTACTTGAATCACTAACTCCTCGTGTACAATACCATCTATTTAGGATCACTACAGCCATTTGAAGCAGTCATCCCTAGCCCATCAGAGGACTCAGTCCAGGCAGAACAGCTTTGGATGGGGCCTCCACCCAGGTGTCAAACTGAAGGGAGATCCTGGAGTCTCCTTTGAGGCTGGGGATAGTATACCCCAGTCTCCCATGGATGATATGCTCTGGTCACAAGACTGATTTGCCAGGTGAAAGATCTGTGGAAGAAGACTGTGCATCAGTTGGGAGGATAGCAGCATCTTCACAGAAACAATACAGGGCCCAGAACCCATGCCTGTGTGGCATGGGCCCTATGGTCTAGTTGTAGCAAGCAAGAAGCATGTTGCAAAATAACATGTTTGCAGTACTTTGACTTAATTGTATTAAGGACACATCTACTAATACAGATAACAATGTAATCAGCTGAGAGAAAGATGTTGGTCAGACTGGGGAGAGAAGGAAATAAACCTTCATATCCCTGTTTATATAAAGTTTATTTAATTTTCAAGTTAAAAGTCACAGTGAGTCTTATTTTGGTGCATTTTGTCAGTGAAATTAGTCTGAGATTAAGTTTTTCTTGACAAGACCTGCATCCCCATCTGGGTGTTACCCTGTGCCATGTGCTCTAGGTGTCCCTGCTTGAGCAGAGGGGTTGGACAAGATGATACCTAGAGGTGCCTTCCAACCTTAACCATTCTGTGATTCTGCAATTCTACGTGTGTTTCAAGGAAGAAGGTTGGAGGCAACCTCCAAGGGGGTGGTAAATGGAAACTCATAAGATATGTGAGAATGAAAATTCATCATCTTCTGAGTGAAGCAGATGCCCCTTTTCCTCCTCCAATTCTGCAACAGAACAGGAGTAATGCCTTGGAAACTTGGGATCAAAATCTGAATCTCTGCAAATCTAAATTATCCTGTGGCCTTATGATTTTGCAATATCAGGCCCTGGTTCCTAGGATGCATCCTAGATTGTTGATAAGAACATAGGCACACATATGTTTCAAAAAGTTGGGGGTTGTTTTTGATTCTGTTTTGTCACCGTGCTTGTTAAAATGAAGTTAAAGTGATGGTCATGAATGCTTGAACCAAAAGATTCTGAAGGCAAAGAAAGCACAAGATGCCTTGCATGATCAGCCACAATCTAATAATATTGCTATCCATGTTTGCAGGCTGTAAGAATATAATCCCATTTTGGAGGTAGTCATAGATGAGTTACCTAATGAAGTTTCATTCTGATATTCATAGAGAGAAGACAGACACGAAGTGGTACTCACAGAGGTGCTAATTAGTGCTGCTTATATTTAACATACTGTTTGAGTTCTAATAGAAGGCCAGACCTCTCTGACCATGCATACTGAATTACTATCCAACTGCAACTCTGTTTCTTTGTTATGATCACTGTTAAGATTCATCTAAAAGTTAGCTGGGGCTATGTTTTGTTTTTGTTTTTTCAGTAGATGTCCTCTAACAAGAAGAAGCATTCAAATAAGCTCTAATGGTTTAGTCAGCCTTCAAAAGCACAACAGGAACATTTTATTTGAAAATGGGGAAGAAAAAATACAAAATTATTGGCCCCTAAGGCCATGCTCTTTCTGAGCTGTAAATATAGAAGACTGCGAGGCTTCAAAGTATTTGATCTTCTCCCCTTAAATTCAGTGCTATCTACAGCAATGCTTTGCTTATTTCTTTATTTACTTTTTCTTCAGTGACAGCAATATTCAACACAAAGTGGGATGAAAGATGAATCCAGATTTCTAATCTGATACTTTAGAGCTAGGCATTGTCTAAATCCTTTAGGCTTGAAAACAGTTCTTCCTGGTTTCTTTCACCAAAGAAGAGGTCTTAAAAATGTCTTTGGACTCATCCATTCCCATCAGAGGGTCTTTATGAATGCATTGTCTGATGAGCATGGACCAGGAGGGGGAATACAGTACAGGAGAGAGGAGTGTGCCAAGAACTAGGTGTTTACAGGCAGGAAACCAAAAGAGATGATGAGAAGTTGCCTACTGAGCACGATTTCACGAGTGGGAATCCAGTGGGAATCGAGGAATCCAGCTTCCTACTTGACTAATACCTAAGGAATATCTTTGACCAAGAGCGTTTACTTATCTTATAAAAGCATTTTCTTACCTTGAAGGATGAAAGTTTCCTTCTAGAAAGGGAGACTTGTTTTATTTCAAAATGTGATTCCAATCAGCAGTATAAGTAACATTAATTATAATTAAATAAAGTCCTTGTGAAGGTTACTCAATTCCCTTAGATTTTGCTGTGGGATTCTTTTTGCCATACTTAGATGCTGACATTAGACAGCTACTTAAAGAATGAGATTAGTGCATGATTTTCTTCATTGACTAGACTTTTAGCTGAGGTCTAGACATCTAAATAGGATAAAATGAATCCCACTCAGACTGCCCTGCAAATAAATAGCCTGCCTAAAAACGCAGTCTTAAGCCAGCAAGCAACATGTTCAAATGACGTGCTTATATCTGTTCCCAAAACATACTTTTAATTTTTATGTGTAGAAATTAATGATATACTTTAATATGTAATATATGAAACATACATATTATAATGTATACTAATATATACTATTTTGTTATTTTTAGAGCATGTTCAAATCCTATATTAACCACATAAATTAACTCTCATTGTAAATTTAACACTGAGTAGGATCTAAAACAGCAGTATGTAACAGAATTACACTGGCCAGATCTGACATCATATTTAACCAGTCGGGATATTTTAGAGGAAAAAAAAAATCTTTTGCTACTTTTTATACCAAAATTGTCAAGTCAATAAAAATCAAGCATTTATTTTATCTTAAAAGTCATCAAGCTGATGACTTACAATTTTACCTATGCTATCTTTTAAAGGCTAGCTTTTAGGTAAAGATTAGTTTCTATTATTATATATGTATGTGCATATATATATTTATATATACACGAATGTGTATATACACACATGTGTATATACAGAATAGAGAAAAATGTTGATGTATAACCAATTTTGGCTCCTTCGTTCAATCTGTTGGTCCTCAGAAAGCACAATTGAATCCAGGAGTGCTGAAGCACTCCTATGTCTGCAGATGCAGAAAATGTCTTATTCACAGTTGTCTTATTGGAATTAATTACTTTCAAGTTGCAAAGCTTGTATTATTGACTATACATAAAGTTTTCATTATCTTCATTTTGAAGAACTAAAGGCTTATGGAATCAACTTCATTCTAATTTTCAGATAGAATGAATTTCTTCATTAATTTGGGAGACACCCGGATTCATATAGCTATGCCTGAGTACATTTACTTATGCTGACATTCCATTATTTCCAGGGATGGTACCAAAAGACTATGCACAACATCTATACAGAGACTTCAGGGAAGACAAATGATAACACTTTTCTGCCTAACTGTGCTGCTGTTCGAAGGGCTGCTCAAGCATATTAGTATCCAAGCCTCAATAAACTGCAATCTCATACTTTTCCGTATGGCAAATTGTGTTTCATTAGTTGTTTGCAGAATATGCGCAATGAATATCTACAGATTTTACATGCATAGAAACTGGAAAGTATGATGCACAATCATAACTAGTAACAGTTTCATGGCATTTAATTTGTTCAGGCTATTATGTACTGTGAGGAAGTACAGAGCTTGGAGAGTTTGAGATTATCTGGAAAACCACCTCCACCTGCTCCTGCAGCATCTGCAGAGTAAGTATCAAAAGGATAGAGCAGGATATCAGAGATCATTATGCATAGCGTGTAATCATGAGTATGGTGGAACATGTATTCCATGGGTTTACCATGAGCTCAGAGGAAGAAAAAACATAAAACATCTTTCGTAATTTGATACAGATTAGTGTTTTACAAATTTTAGATTTAACTTCAGATTAAAAATAGGCGACATTTAGAAAGTTCCCTCTATCTTTCCTTTCTGAAAATAACTCCCCTTATTTTTCTCTCAAAGGTAAAGGATATACAGAGTATGTCTTTGGACAATGTTTGCTCCCCAGATCAACTGTGGAACAACAACAACAACAAATAAAAAAAAAAAAGAAAAATATAGGGAGTGAGAAAGAATAAAAATTAAAATGTTCTTTTAAAACATTGACAGATGCCACATAGCAAAGTGTGGGACACACTTTGCTGCAGCCCAGAGAAAAGGTGTTTGCTCAGGTTAGCTCCCAAGAATGAACAAACCCTGGGTACATTGTGACTGGAGCCCCCACATTGTGGGATTGCTGTAGCCTGAGGGCACACCTTCAAATGATCCCATGGTTGACAAATCTAGTATTAACTTCTGCCCCTTGAATTCTATGATCTAGCCAGCTGTTCACACACCTTTCAACCATCCAGTCATATCTCATCAGTTTGACTAAGAGGGGGCAACAGGAGACCACATCAAACGTGAAAAGCTTTGCTAAAGTTGGTATCCATCCAACATTTGCAACATCACTGTTCTCATTTACCACGCTATTTGTTTCATAATAGAAGACATTCAGATTGGTTAACCACAATTTGAAGTTTAGCAAATCATGACTATTTGCTCCTTCTAGTTACTTTCTTATTTTCCATATGCCTGGAAATGGCTTCCAGAAGGATTTGCTCCGCAATCTGCAGAGGGATATTGCTTATTTGCTTGTTTGGAAAATAAGTTCAATATTTGCCTTTTCCCAATTGCTAGGAACCCTCATCTGTCAGGTTCCTCAGCACTCCTGGATGCATATTCTCCAGTCTCATAAATTTATGTATGTCCAATATAAATATCTATCTCAATCTTCCTCTCTTGCAGGTAGTATCTTCTATCTTTGGACTTTGCTACCAGAATAAGAGACCTAGGGTGCCTGAGAGCAGACCTTGCTGGTAAATATGAGACAAAAAAGGGATTAAGTATTTCAATTTTTCACCTGTCCCCCTCCATGTTCCTTACTATTCCATTCAACAGAGGACTAGAACATTGTTTTTGTTTTGTTGCTGATGGAATGTAGAAGTCTTTCTTGTTGACCTTCACATCACTCACCAGTTTCAGCTCAAGAGAAATCTTTGTCTTCCCAATTCCACCCCTGCATGCCCAGGCAATGTTTCTGTATTTCTTCCTAGTATCCTAATTTCTGTGAAATTCCAGTTTAAGTTTTTTTTTTTTTTTTCCTTCTTCATTCAGACTGAGGCCATAGTAAAATTGTTGCATGTTATAGTCCAAAAGGATCAGAAGGAGGCTGACTATTTCAACTGTTAACTATCTGTTATCATCTTTAATTTTATTTTTATTGTTCTTTTTTTACTGTGGAGCATGTGGAGGGAGGATATGAGGACAGTAGTGAAATGAGATGAATTGAAAAGTTACCACCAACCAGAACACAATGAAAAAGCATAATGGTTTGTGATACAGAGTCAACATTGACTTTGAATAGAAATCTTAAACATCAGATGTGTAGATAAATGGTAGTAGCAGATGATCCCATTAAGTGGGTCCCCAACATCTATTTACCCACAATGTTGTCTGAACACTCTCTAAAAATTATAAATTACTCAAAACAGTAGACAGGAGAAAAAAAAGCTCACTGCTTTATGATGCAGTGCACTTCTGATAACAGCCACCTTTGTTCATTTCTTTCAGGTGAATAAATAGGGCGACAGATTTCTCCTGAAATTACCAGCTTTATATTTTTGGGTTATTTTTACAACCACTGAGTTGTGAGGAAAAATCTTGGTGAATATCTAGGCATCAAACGTATATTTTTTGCATTATTGGGTCCTAAGAAGGAAAGAAAGAAGTATTTATGCAGCTTTTCAGCATCTGTTCTGAGCCCCGATCACAAATCTGTCAGAATTCTAGCACCAGCACGTATATTTTTAAGGATCATTCCTGAAAGATGCTGATCACCCTTTGATACTTAGTTTGTTCATTTCATAAATAGTAATGACTTGTAAGACAATATTGTCAATTATGAGTATAGCAGATAGCTTAATATTTGCTACAATAAGTGATAGTTGCCAGTATTGTGATTTATTCTGACAGGCCTGTAAGCTTGAGTGGCAGCTTGAAACTCCATGTGTCCAACTGTTTCCAGGAGCAAAATAAAGATTTCTGCAGATGTTCTTCTTGTGTTGCACCAGCATTTGTACCATATCTCTTCTGAGACCACGGTGGAAAAGGGATCATAAGTCAGCTAGAACTGAACTTCAAGGACGGCCCAACTTGATTCAGTAACAAATGAGACGGACAGCTTTGCTGGGTGCTGCAATTTCTGTGTGTTTTTTTAAATCACATGTTCCCATGGGTTGATTAAAGTTTTTGTATTATGTATAAGAAAATCCAGCAGCACTTCACAAAACTAGCATTCAAAAGAGCCTGCTTTCTGACTAAGAAGTTACTTCAGGGAAACACTAAGAATTAGCATATACTAAGTCCTTTTTCTTTTGGAACTTATAAACCCAGCTTGTCTTGCACCTACCTGTGATGGAAGGATTGATGACCATTTTAAAGAACAAATATTTAATGCTACATGCATAAACAGCCTTAGGATGTTCCTTCCTAGGCAAGTGTTCTAAACAATGAGCTGCAAAGTTCCTCTCATTTATCTTCTTTGTCTCCATTTCTTGCTTAATTAATTTTGCATTCTTTTTCAAGCACTGAAACAGTTTTAGGAGTATTGATAGGGAATACTTCATGTGTGAATAGTCCACACTTTGATGCTAAAGTATTCAGAGGGAATATTCACAAGCAGAAGTGAATAGTTGAATTTATGTTGCTTAGAAGCTGTGTAAATGTAATAAGTATATAAATGCTGTATAAGAACAGAGAGCCAATTTTTGAAAGAAAGTGGCCATTGCCACTTCATACTGCATACAACACTGCAGATTAATAATGCAGAGGGCATGGTTAATAGCTTGAGCTTCTTTGTGGATGAACCTATGAGCTTCTTTGTGGATGAATGCCTAGTTTCTGGTCTTGGATTCAATTCAGTCATGATTCAAGTGTTGAATTCTTCTGCCTGTGCAGGTGAAACACTTCTGAGCATATGTGAAAGGAGAAAATTAGAACTCTGAGATAATTTAGAGTGAAAATTTTAGACTTTGTGAAGTATATTCCCCTTCATTAACAGCTGTAGAATTTTCAGAATAACAGATTTAGACTGTTATTTAAATTTGTGCTAAACTTCTATTTGAAGAATCTAATATTTTAAGGAACACGCTGAAGTTTTCCTCCCTTCTTTCCTTCCTTCCTTCCTTCCTTCCTTCCTTCCTTCCTTCCTTCCTTCCTTCCTTCCTTCCTTCCTTCCTTCCTTCCTTCCTTCCTTCCTTCCTTCCTTCCTTCCTTCCTTCCTTCCTTCCTTCCTTCCTTCCTTCCTTCCTTCCTTCCTTCCTTCCTTCTCCTTCCTTCCTTCTCCTTCTTTTTCCTTCCTTTCTTTCTCCAGCACCAACAAGATGTTCTTAGCAAATGTTCCTTGTCCAGTATTAACATCTTTTTCTTCTTCTAAATTTGGCTAATCCTGGCTTTAGCTATTTTTAATTATATCCAGAAACATGGTTAGAAATATATAAGTACTGATAAGAAGCTGCAGATTGAGTAAACCAAATGGGACTTCTACTTTTCCTGCTCTTTTATAATCCTGTACTGTGTAGGGGGTTTGCAGGAATGAAAGATACAGAAGCAGGGTCAGTTTTAAATTGTTATGAGGTTTATGTCAATCTCTGAGTGATAATAGTTATGTGCTAGCAAACACCCATATTTGATAAGATAATTACCTCAGCTTGTAACACACTAAAAATTAGTAAATTATTACTTAAAAGAAAGAGTGCAAGATGTCTTAAGATGTTTTCTTGTTTTAAAGAAATTGAAATAATTTTACCAAATGCCATTTCAGTAAATCTGTTAGACAGCATGGGCAGTTTATTGTTCCTGTTCAGTATTCACAACACACTAGGAAAGGAAATTTTGTGGTTTCTCAAGGATTAGCAGACTTATGAAATCTCTGTTATTTTACAAAATACTTCTATGATGGGTAAAGAACATTGTATATATATTTTTTTTTCTGAATCACATCTTGTTTTCCTTGCATAGCCTTAACATCAAATGACTGCAGTTAGACTTTTTGAGTGTGCCTAACAATTTTGCAAAAATTTAGTATCTGATCTAATTTTTGTGGGATTTTTTCCAATAGTGTAGACATAGTGAGTCTAACCTACTCTCAGTTTCACCGTACAATATAAGCCTTTTCTTAAATGTGTGAACTAGCTTTTTAAAGCAGGTAGAAAGAATTCCTGTGCTCTGACAGCAAAGAAAGAGCATTGTCACCTATTTCTAGGGTACAACTTAGCTCAACAATTTAGTCAGGAATCTGCTTCTAATTTGCAACTCAAATTTATTCTTGGCATTATATACCTTCTCATTTTCATGCCAGCATTGCTCTTTTGCTTACATTTCTTTCTTTCTCTGGGGGCTTACTCTGTAGCTGTATTTATAGATAGATGCCTTATCTTCTCTCTACTTCTGTCCGTCCAGAGTCAATTATGGAATTTTTTCTGGGCCATGTCTCTATTCTACAGTGGATGCTGTTATAGAAAGCCCTGAATGTGGTGATGGTTGAATCTGTAAGAAAAGGGAAAGGAATATTCAGCTGGAGAGAGGACCATGGTAGCCAGACAGCAGAGTTAGTTAGAAAAAATCAGAGTACCATTATTTGTAGTAGCTTTTAAAAATTCTCTTTTCTTATCTCTAGATCCAGATGCTTGTTTAAAAATTGAATGTTAAAATAAAATAATATTGCTAAGAAAATTGTAGAGAGCAAGAATACGGAAATGACACCTAATCAGCTATATTCCAAACTAGTCCTCAAGATACTGTGCTACCATTGATTAACAGTTTTTAAGTCAAACAATTATACTTTTGAATTCTGGGGGAACATGTTGATTCTTATAAATTTCAGATATTAAGACAGGCCAAGACAGTCACCTAGCTCATAAATCTCCTCATTCCATGCAGTTAGGCTTACTAAGTTGATAGACTAGCATTTTGAACAATTCAATTTCTTCTTTTTGAATTCCTGCATTTTTGTTTTAATTAGTATATGCATCCTTTATCATTGGAGCTTTATCATAGGGAAGGGAAGGAAAAGAACTATAATGACATCTGTGTGCAGTTAAGATGAGGTAATCCTGAGAATTATGATTATATTTTTTCCATTTTCAGCAAAGATACGGAAGTAGGTCCCAGATAAAGGTGAATAAGTAAAAGAGCTTAATGCAATTAGATTCAGAGGTCTGGTATTCTACACTCACATATTCTGAAATAGCAAACAAACAAAAAGATATTTTAGATCTAGTAGTTTAAACATTTTAATAAATCTCAACTTCATGGTGATCACGTAAAAACATCAAATACATGTCTGAGAGAGAAGAAAAAGCTATTCGGCTAAACCTATATATCTAACTGTTAGAGTTCTTGTTTTTGTGCTTGCTTTTTTAAGAAAAGTGCAATTAAATAAAAGAAAGGAATTGGGTAAGAGTTTAAAAAACATTGTGACTTTAACAAAGACTGCTAGATTGTTCTGACTACTTTCTTCAAAATGTAATTGTTTTTTAGATTAATAAAATTCTGTTGATGTCAGCTATCTGAGCTTAACTAATGCATAATGCTTTTAGATAAGAAACTGCTAGTTATACCAGAGAAGCCAGAGATTTACTAATCTTAATTGTGGGGGATTTATGAAGTGAATAAAGAGCGAGTTCAAAGGCAAACACTATCTGAAAATGCTAAATGGGAGATTGCGGTGCAGAAAAATTATCTATGTCAAGAATCAATTGTCTTTGCAAAGAATTAGTTTTGAGTCATCGTTAAAATATTTTCATACATGGTCTTTACACAAAAGAAAAAAAAGTTTGGCAAATTTGCTAACAATAAAAGTTTGAGAAGTATACAGAAGACTAAGGCGAATATATGGAAACTCTGAGGACCATAAAAACACAAGGAGGATAAACGTTACTGGGAAAACAATGAAAAGTTCAGCTTCATGGTTCTACAGCTGATCAACAACAGGTCTTACCTTTAAGCAGATACTTCTATCATGATATCAATTCACATTTTTATAACAGTTCAATATCTAGCAAGTGCTCTATAAAAGCAATTTTTTTATTACTGTATCTTACTAAGATTACAAGGTCATCCTCATAAGTTTTGAATGTCAGTGGTGAAGCCTCATTGCGTATGGATGTTTCTCTGGGAACAGAATATTTTTGTCATATGAAAATTTAAATGTGCTTGTATGATTATATGTCCAGGCATTTTTCACTGCCTCTGAGCATGCGTGTTTCTCTGTTTCTTTGCTTACTTGATTCCTTTTAGTTTCTAGCCTGGACATTCATGTCAAAATATGTGAAATGAACAATGAAGAATGACTTCTTTTGAAACTAAAGGGTTTTTTTTGTTTGTTTGTTTGTTTGTTTTCTTTGGTGGGGGAGGATACATATGCACTGCTGCATGCTAAATTTGTACTCATAAATGCTGGTTTGAGACACATATTTTGCATGTAAAGGCTTCATAAATATCTTTGAAAATGCAAAAGTTATTTTTATTTTTATGAAATTCTACTTTATGGAAAGCACTGTAAAATCTTTTGCAAAAACATCCAATTATGTAAGTGATGGCTTTTAGTGGTGAGTAAACAGATAGCATTTAATTCAGTGAACCACAGTATATTTGCCATAGTGTGTAAGCAGAGTATAATGAAGATTATTTGTCAGCAGAAACACAACTTGCAATTCTTTTACCATACTATGCTGACATCATCAGTATTTTCTAGCAGGCACTGTATTACAATGACATCATATTAATGGTGTCTAGAAAACAACTAGAAAATAGTTGATCTGCTTGAGGGTAGGCAGCATCTGCAGAGGGATCTGGCCAGGCTGGGTGGATGGGCCAAGAGGTATGAGGTTCAACAAGCTCAAATGCTGGGTCTTGCACTTCAATCACAACAACCAAGTTTCTATGCAACGCTACAGGCTTGGGACAGAGTGGCTGGAGAGCTATGATGTGGCAGAAAGTGATCTGAGAATGTTGATCAACAGCTATCTGAACATGAGCCAGCAGTGTGCCCAGGTGGCCAAGAAGGCCAACAGCCTCCTGGCTTGTATCAGGAGCAGTGTAGCCAGCAGGACCAGGGAAGTAGGCATTTCCTTGTGCTCAGCACTGGTGAGACCTCACCTCAAATACTGCATTCAGTTTCGGGCCCTTCCCTACAAGAAAGATATTGAGGTGCTCCAGCATGTCCAAAGAACAGCAACGAATGGTCTGGAGCACAGACGTTACGAGGAGTGATGGAGAGCTAGAGTTATTTACTCTAGAGAAGAGTACCTTAAAGGGTACCTTAAAGTACCTTAAAGAGTACCAACTACCTTAAAGGAGATTGTAGGGAGTCGGGGGTTGATCTCTTCTTCAAAATAGCTACCAAGAGGACAAGAAGAAATGGACTGAAGTTGTGCCAGGGGACGTTCAGCCTAAATATCAGGGAAAATTTCTGCACAGAAAGAATGGTGAAGCATTGAAACAGTCTGCTCAAGGAAATGGTGGAGTCACCCTCCCCAGAAATGGTCAAGAAACATATAGATGAGTCACTTAGAGACATGGTTTAGCTGGCATGGTGGTGATGGGTTTGTAGTTGGACTTGTTGATTCTGAGGATCTTTTCCAATCATAATGCTTCTATGATTCTGTATAGCTACAGTTTAGAATGTACTGGTGTTTCCATTAAAAATCCATATATTAAGAAAACTGTTAAAAATTATTAGCAAAGTTCAATGGGAGGTTGAAAGAGAATCCTTAATAACAATGGTTTGTTAATGTTAAAAAAAAAAAGAATGATCATTTTATAGGCATTTGAATTTTACAGAGTACTTCCTTTTCATTTGCTCTCTAGTGCTCTTCTCATATACATATAAAATATTATGAGATTATTCCATATAGACTATGATCCTAAGGTAATCATTTTTCATAATCTCCCATGAGATGACTTGGTTAACTTTTCGAAGTACACTTCTCACTAAATGTTTTATTTCTGGAGGACACTGTAAAAAAGAAGCATTTAGATGCTCTGACATTTCTTGAGTTATTTCCTGGTCATCATTTCCTAGAGAAGTGTGAATCTGTCTTTCCCTCCCATCACACCCAGCAAAATGGAAATTTTAAATTAAAAGGAGTAGTGAGCCAAACACCCACCTCTCTTGGGGAATCTAGTTACACAAGAAGTTCTGCAGTGCTGAACAACTGATTATTCTCCAGTAACAGCCTAAAGGTTTATTTAAAGTAGAACTGACTTCAAAGTGGACCTGACTATAAATACTAAAATAGGATGGGAAGAATGAAAAACAAGACAAAACAAACACACACACACACACACTCAGACACACACAGATAATGACACTATCAGTCATGACCGAATGACTAGATTCAAAAAAAAAAACCAAAAAGACTATATCTGAAGTGGAAGTCAAATGATTTAAATGACAAAGTGACTCGTCTTTCTTCAGACATTGCCTGAGCACAAAGACATAAAAACTCCATAACCACTTCATATATTCATCTTGTACATCTCATACTTCAGCCTGAGAATTGCTGACAGGTTTTGCCCCATCAGTCTAGCTCAGCTTACTCAACAAGGCTCAGTGCTCCAGTCCTATCTCACACGCTAAGGAAGGATCCAAAAATTAGAAATAGAATTAGTCCAATCTAGTTTTAGTCAAAAACTCTGTGCATCTAGTGTATTACAGTTAGCTACTGATGGCTCCATTCACAGTCAAAGAAGAAAAATAGATACTCCTCGACGGTAATTGATCCTCTCTTGAGAAAGCCAGGATGAAGTCACTCTCTAGAATTGTGTATTTCTCTTCTTTGATTATATAAGTTTCCTAGATGCAGTCCTTTGTTGCTGAGTCACTTTTTGCATTTTTGCTGTGTGAAGTTACTCTGCAAGCATGGCATGTACAACTTAAAGATGTAAAGCAATTATTTGTTAGTTAACACAAGAGCTAGCTAGACTTTAAGGATCTATGAGACTAAGAACTAATCTAGCATTTACCTTGACAAAATGGGCAAAGAATCTTCACTGGCCAAGCAGGCATCAGTCAGAAGGGAAAGGCTGGCCTCTTCTGCTCCCTTGACTGGGATCTTGATGCGTGGGTGCATATCCTTAAGTATACATATATATGTATTTTGCAGACAATTGTCTTAGACTAAGTGCCTAATCTAATAGGTAAAACAAGGTGAGATGATTCCCACAGTTTGCTTTGAGTGTCCTTTGGAAATAGTTTGCAAACTAAGTGCTGGAGATGATAGAATTCCTAATAGACATTACTCTGTTAAGTTCTCTGAAATACTTAGCATTATTGGTATTCATACATAGCATACACTAAATATCAAGGAATCATTCTTCTTACAAGACAGAGGTCTTGAACATATGAACATTTGTTTTTTATTTTAGTAAATTCAAACTTTTTTTTTCCTATTTCCTTGGCCAGGATAGTATCTGCCAGATCCAAAATATACTGAGTAGGAGTGCTTGGTGACTCATCTTTCTGAACAGGTGCCATTTACAGCAGAGGTCATAGTTTTAGAGATATTTAAGGACTGTTATGGGAAATTTGTTTCACGGTGGCTAGGACAGGTGGGGAAATTCTGTGTTTATGCCCCTTCTTCACTGACTATTCTCTGTTTTATTCCATAATTGATTAATATAAAACACAGAAACAGTTCTGGGAGCTTGGAGCTTAAGAGAGCTTAGTTTTAGTCTAAAAAAGAGCTCTTAGACTTACACATCCAGTGTAAATGGAGTATAAATTAGGTTTCTGCATCTCTTGTGTCCACTAGAACTCTATTCCAGAAACTCAGATGTGTTTGGGAAACCTTATTCTCACTCTCTAAGTGAATGTACTCTTACAGGCTGTTGTCCTTCAGATGAAATTGCTTGTCTCACTTCCTGAATTTATACCTCAATATGGAAAGAAAGCATGTCTGCTTAGCCTTCGTTCTCCTAGGCCACATACGCCAAAATGTTCCAGGGCCCTCTTATATGAAGAGCCAACTTTTCCCTGAACAATTTGATACTTTTTTTATTTTTTTTTGTACAAGCTCTGTTTTGAATTGTTTGTGTACTTCGGTGACCAGAAGTGTATTTTTCTTGTTTTATCTATTTTAACTCTTACCTTTTCCTGTTCAGATTATAAAGCCTTATAACAGGGACCCTGAATGCATATTTATACAGCACATACTGCAAGCCCCTTATGTAGGTTTAATCTATAGATGCTGTCATAAAATAAAAAATACATGATACCCTGATGGTTTATGTAATATCAGGCATATCACTACACCCCTGCAGTTCACTTGTTTCTTTCTTTTCTGATTTTCTAAATATTTGTTAGGCAGATTTTTTTCCCTTACTAATAATTCTGTTTATCTTATTCTATTCTCTTTATTTTTATGAGAACAAGTTATCATTTCTCTCTTCAAAATATATTTTATGTTCAATATATTTTTGCTAAATCTGTGAAGAAGTTTGAATTGTTTCCACGTGAAGTGTAAAGGCTTATTATTTTGGTATCTAATACATTTCTTGTTCAAATTAATCTGCCTTGTGGGTCAAACTTATGATAAACTGAAAAAATGTGTTCTTTAAAACAACACTCTATTGCTCATTTCACCCAGTCTTTATTATCTCTATTGTTTTATTAAAAAGGTTATTTTCTTTTAATGTAAATTCCAAAGACTTATTAAAGGATTTGGGAACTCTATTGATACTTTTCTTTAGTAGATATGCTTAGCCTTTACACATAATTTCATGTAAGTAACAGTTAAATTACAATAATTACTTTTAAAACATTAACATATCAATGATATGGAAGCTCAGATTCATAAGAAGTTTTCATAATTGATAGAGCAACTACTAAAACCCACAAATTGCAATAGAAAACAAAACATAATTGTAGATACATACTTTTTTCATTAAGCTATTCTTACTATAATTGCAAAAATACAAAAAAAAAGTTGCAAAAGTGAGCATACAGAAAATAAGACAAGAAAAATTTAAGTTTCTAAACTTTTTTTTTTCATCTTATTTACCAGAAAAATTGTCTTTAAATGCATTATTAAATACCACTTCCACAGTTTTGTGAAGTAAGAGGAAAGAAAGCAGACTTTGCCTTCTGTTAGAAGAAAAGCGTTCTTGAATCATTTTTGTAATATGCAGGAAAAATGCAGTAACTAACTGAGAAAATAAAATGGGAATTTATCTGCCCTAATTTACCCAGGCAAAACTTAAACTTCTGCATTTCATGTGAACTTGGAAGAGAGCATTACTTGATTATGAAGAGAAAATAAGCACCTGCAGAGGCTGATTTATCTTATCTTGAACAGGTTAGATGAATAGCCCTTTAGAGGTGACTATTTCTCTGTCCTGATTAGAAAGGAAGATCCAGTGATTTTCTTTAGCTTTGATACCAAGCTTAAATTAGGTGGATCTTAACCTAAGTGAGACTACAACATGAACAGGGTAATATTTCAGTTGAAACTAATGTGTCATAGTTGATTCATACTGATTACTGTAATTCTCTTCAATTTACCACTTAGTTAAGGTTATTCCAGTGAGGTTGGAAAGGTTCAGATATTATTTCAGGATCCTTTTGTGCTTGAGGATTAAAACGCTCATAAAATATGTGCCAATACTAGTCCAAGTGTATTTCAGATACTGGGATTATGTTATGCAATTAAATACAGAGCTGCCATGAGCAATAACAGGGAAGAGTTTCTGTGAAGAAGAGATTTCAGGGTCAATGTCCACTAGGTTTTGGATTAGCTTTGTTCCAGTGATTACCCACACTCACATGCTATGATGTCATGGAAACTTTCTTTATCTTGACCCGTTCCTAGAAAACTCTGCCCCTTCATTCTTGAAGTCCTTCAGCTTGTGTCCTGTACAACTTGTCTCTGAAAAAAAAATGGTGTCTTGTGTCACAAATGTCTTCTAGTGTCACACACTAGTGTCACACAAAGTGTCACTCCTTTGTAAAACTGAGGATGAAATAAGATTGATAAAAACATCAGAACAGAAATGTACTACTGGGTTACACATCACTAGAAAGCTTTGATGCCTAGCTTTCAAATGCAATTAGTCTGCACTTCTTGTGGTCCTTCAAGTATTTTAAATTGATTTATCCCTGAAATTACACTAATAGATGAGCCAGTGCCAGCCAAGACAGAATACTTTTAGTCTATATATCATCTTGGATTCTAACCATATGTAAATATTTACCAAGTAAGTTCCTCACAGATCTGGATGTACCTATACTGATTATATGTAATTCACATCTAGACAATGAAAGCTGCAAACATTTGTAAATGCATCAGTTTTCTGCATCACCACTGCAGAATACAAAGAAAGGTGAAAAATGTGTTCGCGCATAGGGAAACAAATAACTGTGATACATCACCTTTTTTTTTTTTTTTTTTTTTTTTTGCCCTCAGGTGCTCTATGCCTTTCATTACATCAATCAATCACTATGCTTTTAATTCATTTAAATTCCCACAGGCTTTTTAAACATTCTGCAAAAGTCAAATAATACAATATATGCTAATGGATACTCACCCATTTAACACACTATGACTTTAGATCTAAATAATTCCTTATCTTTAAACTTCAAAAATATTTATATTCCAGTTAGTTGTTGGGGCAGGAAGGCCTGGTCCTTTTATGTCTCCCCTGTATCTAATTTTTGATTGGGTGAATTGGAGTTTTAACTAAATCAGATGAATATAAATTACAGAATAGTAATCTGAATGCATTTCTTTCCATAAAGCAAGAAAGCATTTAGAAAGTGAAAAAATATTTGTGCTCTGGATTTCTGCTGATTTGGAGAGATCCATTCTTCTTGAAAAACTAGAAAATAATAAAAGAATAGAAGGGAGACTTCTGTGAACGGAGGAGATTGAACCACAGGTGATGATGGTCGTGAGAGCAAAACTGTATCAGAAGAAGAAAACAATAAAAAAATTTAAATTGGTGTTGAGTGATGAGTAGAAAATAAAATATTAAACAGAACGAATGTTAGCATGAATAATGGTTTCAGATTGTTGAATGTGGAGAAGAAGACAAGGAGGATATGATAGCTGTTTATGTTAATAAACTGTCTGAGAAGAAAAAAAAAATAAGTCAGTTTCAGTTTTGGAAGCTTTCTGACTGGGAAAGTGAAATTATCCGAATGCCACATCATTGTGATAAGATCCCGTTATAGTTCCTGCAGTGACCTTTGCAAAATGAACTGCAGGGTTTGTGCTTCATTTAGAAAACAGTGGTGAGAAAAATAACTTCTTTAGCAATCACTTAATTTATATGTAACTGTTTTTGAAATGTAGTGGATTGAAAAGTCCTTTACAGTTCAGATGACCCAAGACAAGTCTTTTAGCTTTGAGATAAATAACTTTCAAAATAATTTTCCAATGAGCGTATTGAAGGTTTGTGCTCTCAAGGAAGAGGTATGTTCCTAACATTTATTTAAAAGTGAATAATTTTGATAATGTAGCTATTGCCTATGTTAATCAACATATTGTTCATTCACTGCAAGTCTTGCTTTGTTCCTCCGAGGCAGAAGGATTGAATGCAAAATATTTTTTTCACTCTTCACCACTTTCCAAGCCCTCTCATGATTTCCCACTAGACTCCCTTGAAGTAGCCTCTTGTCAGTTCCTCTAAGTGAATCTTGATCTTGGGATCACTGAGTATCATTTAATGTGATTAGAGCATCTCTTCATATAAAGATATATTTCTATATTGCAGATGTGATTTTTTTTTGATTTACTAGTTTTCTTTCCACTTTTCCAGAGAGTGTTCTTTTTTTTTTTTTTCTTTTAATTATTCTTCTTGACTAAGACTTATGACTGGCCTGGAACTCTGAAATCAAGTCAGTAATCCAATGTAGGAGATTCTTTTATAAAACTTAACCAATTCAATTAAATAATAATAATAATTGAATATTAAGACTACATTGTTGTTATAAATGTTACTGCTACACCACTTAACTATTCAAGCCTTGGCTGGTAAAAACTACAGTGTCATCAAAGGTTGTCTTCTGTGAAATGGAGCTTACTGCTTGATTTTCAGCACTCAAGATGATAAAGGGAGAAGTTCATTAAAAATGACATGTCTTAAATTTTGCTCTCATCTTTATTTGGCTAAGTTAGGATGTTATATGGGAGTTGTAATCACACTAGACTAAATATTGATGTTCAAATATGGAAATGGGCACAGTCAGTTTGATCCCCTGTCTATGTTCATGTTGCTGCGGTCCTATCCTTTCCTCAGATTACCTCAATACAAAACATTTTGTGTCATGGGTTGCAAAATCTCATTCCTTGGGCAACTGCCATGACAGCTACCCTGGCAACAGCTGAATGAGGATCCAGAGCGGGATACTTCAGATAATGAGACATGGTCCTCATCCATATATGCAATGAATAAACAACATGAAACAATACTGCTGCAGTTTTCTTTCTTTTCTTACTAGCTAACTCATGAAACTAGAAAGACCATAAACTTTAATTATTAACTTCACTGCTGAGATTGTCCTCCAAAGCACCTCAAGGATGTCACTCAGATTTTTCTTGTCCGCTGTTTCTAGGATAAGCTTTTATTTCATAAAGCATTATTTCATCCTCTCACCTAGACAGTTGCTTGCATGCAACTTAGAAAGAAGGAAAAGAAGGAAAGCATGCCAGTTCTTACTAGTCAGACCCATCCCCACAAGACAGTCTCACCCAAGTACTGCAACCTTGTATTTGCAGACCAAATTAGCGATAGGATTATCACTAGGTTTATGTTAATATCCCAGCAGTGCTGTTTAGAGAATAGCTTGCATAACATCGTGTACAACAAATCATGTTATTTAGAAAGCCAAACAAACTGATAAATGAGGGAGGGAAGAGTGACAGCTGGTCAACCTCTTCCCATGATAGAGGGCTGTTTTGGGGATAGGGAAATTGTTAAAAATTCCCCAAACATTTTCCATGCTGTAAAATGATGCTTTTCATGGCAATAGATCAAGGGGTGGGAAAAAAAAAAAAAAAAAAAAAAAAGGCATGGGGAAGATCAGAGAATCACAGAATGGTTGAGGTTGGAAGGGACCTCTAGAGATCATCTAGTCCAACCCCACTGCTCCAGCAGGGTCACCTAGAGCACGTGGCACAGGGTGGCTTCCACAAGGTTTTGGAAGATCTCCAGAGAAGGAGACTCCACAACCTCTCTGGGCAGCCTGTTCCAGGGCTCTGTCACCCTCATAGGAAAGAAGTTCTTCCTCAAGAGAAATCGTAGGGAAAAAAAAAAGGAATCACAATTAGTTCTTCTATGCTCATATATAACAAAATCAACAAAAATAATCCTTCAGTGATGTAAGCAGTAAGAGTCTATGATATGCTTACTTGCATTTCAGGCATGCCTTGCGCCATTCTGAGGCACTATACCGCACTTGATAATTCATTTACCTCCAGGAAGCAAGAGGAGGCTGTTTTTTTTTCCCTGATGTTGAAATGCTACAAAGGCATGCTGGACTTTCCCAAAGAGAAGCAAGAATAGAAAAGTTGTGGTTTTATTCCTTGCTTTTATTTTGTTTTGAACCAAAATATTAGATACCCGCATCTGTGTGTTTTGTTTGGGCATTATTGAGTATAAAGAGACCTGACTATGGTTTATTTTTCCATCAAACTCCTTCAGTTTTATTTTATGTCCTGTATATAGAAGGTGATATTGATATAATTCCTTTAAGTTTATACAGCTCATTATTGTTGCAAGAGGAAAAAAATTATTGGCCTGTCTGGAAGCTATTTGACTGTAAGTTCATGTCATGAACTCCAAAGGGGGCAGAGTTGCTTTATCTTTCTATTGTCACTTTTCTGCGTTAGCATGTGGTATGTATTTGTCCAACTATTTTAAAGGTTTCTCTGACTTGATATTTCCTGATATTTCAACTTTCATTACCTGACAGCTAATTCCTTCAAGAGAAAGGACATTCATATGTCCGTAGTGGGAAGAAAATGCTAAGAGCCTTGCAAGGTAATCTTATTCACAGGAGAACAAAGCAAAACAAAAAATAAATGAAGGCCAATGTCTAGATAGGTATTATCCTTTTGAAGATAAAATTGCTGGGTGGGCCAAATACTTTTTTTTTTTTTTTTCCTATGCTAACCTGAACAAAGGAATTGTGAATCTCAATCCTTGGAAAGTTGTTAAGCCGAAAAAAAAAAAAAAGATATTTTACCTTGAAGGGAAAAGGAAGCCATTTTGTGGCTTCTCTTCTGTGGGAAGAGAAGTTTGAAAGGAAACAGAATAAAAGCAAAAAAAAAAAAAAAATTATTGACATATAGCTGCTTATACATGGCTTAAAAAAGACAGTATAGCAAGGGACTGTTTCTGAGATCAGATTATAGGGGAAACAAAACAATCTTTGGAGTCTATCCGTTGAAGTTAAAGACTACCAAAGTGTAGAAGAAAATATATCTGCTAATGTGTATGCAAGTCTGTTAGATCACAGCAGTCAAGAATATTCAAATGATTATCTGATATCTAAAAACTGGTAAACATTTAACTTATGAATTTGTTCTATTTTTTTAATTTTCTTTTTCCATAAGCTGTTTGCTGTACATTAGTTGTTTTATGCTATAAGTAAGAAATTTCAGGGGTCTGTCACAAACCTCAAATAAGACTGTAATTACCTCAAATAATCAATTTATGGAAAATTAGTGAACAATCCACAATACAACTGCTATAATTATGATATTTGAATTTTTGAAAAGAAAAAGTAATCACACACTTTAGGAGTATCTTGTTCATAATAATACTAAATAATTTAAGTACTGGATTCACAACTACTACTTGACTAGTTTTAATTACAAGGATTTTGGCTTTCTCTGTGCAAAATGGAAACCTATTTCAGATAATTCCAGATCATTACGTTAAATAATAATTACCTTTATTTGGAGGATTCTTTTATTTCGTTCCAGTAGCATTCACATGTCTCTCTGAAAGAATGAGACCTCCTTCCTGGCAGGACACGTCAAGGTTGGGTTCTATTTCAGTCTCAATGGTGAAGGCTGTGAAGTTTATGATCCCAATAAGTGATGTGTGATGACACTTAGCGCACAAAACAGTGCCAGTGGGGATAAATATTTTAACATAGGCCAAGTAATCAATTCTAGAACTACAACAGTACAAATGCTACTATTTAATATATTTAAATGCTCATGAAGGAAAAAGATAGTCATGGACTTCAGTCCAGTCTGTTCACAAAAAGATAAATTATGAAAACTGTAGATTTCTGCAATGAGAAAGGCCACAAGGGATATGTATCCTTCCTCTTAGGGCTGTTCAGTGATGACTTTGCCTTGAAAAGCACAAAAAAAAGGTCTCTCTTTTCTCTGCACAGTAAAGCCGGGACACTGTGACTCTAATCAGTGAGTGTGAACAAGCCTGAAGTAGTGAAGAGGGTCTGTTTGCAGTTAACTCGAGGAGAACAGAACCTTTCTTGGTAATTTGTTGCAACCTTCTGAGCACACTATTCTCCTTGATACATCCTGCATTAGATAGAT
The DNA here is from genome assembly GCF_059628265.1 of Tinamus guttatus. Taxonomy (NCBI): domain Eukaryota; kingdom Metazoa; phylum Chordata; class Aves; order Tinamiformes; family Tinamidae; genus Tinamus; species Tinamus guttatus. The sequence continues at coordinate 372,677 of NW_028288935.1, forward strand.
ATATATTTTAAAATCACATAGCATGGACAAATTTCCAAAATAGATAAAGGTGTAAACAGAAGTGTCAACCAGCACTTCTGTCTCTTGAAAAGACAATTTGAATTAAAGCGAGAGACTCTGCAATCTATGAAGACCGCCTGAGGAGGGAACTGTCAGAATGCATGTCACACAAGAGCGGCTTGCTGGTACTTGCAAGGCCAATTCTCATCTCACAAGGGAATAAGCTAAAGAACAAAGAGAGTCTGAAAGAGGTCAGCACAAGATGAACACTTTCCTTGGGAAGTGAGTAGCAACATCAGTGAACCCATAGTCCTGCACCTGTGTGTGCTATGACCTATAATATGAGATGAAAGAAAGCATGAGCTACTGCAAACGTGACAAGCACTTGAGAGAGTGCTCCTCCACTCCAAATGCAAGAGTCTGAAATGAAGGGGGGAAAGATACATCAGCTGAGACATTGTTATTCCCATTGTGATTAGTTCACATCAAATAATCAGTGCAACCCAACGCACTGTTCAAATTCACATTTTTTTCTGCAAAACAACATCTTTCTCTACCAATAAACAAAATAACCAAAAATGAATTTACATCAGTTATGTACAATAGCAGCTCAGACAGAATAATAAATTAAGTGAATATATGTCTACCCTGTCTTACACTAAAATGCTAATACAAGTTATGCAGCCAAATTCTCAGCTAGTGTAATTAGCTTAGCTATATACTGTGTTTCTCTGATCAATGATTGTTTGCATGAGGTGCATATCTGCCTTACTGTATAAACCGATATTGTCTGTGCTAAGAGCAGATAGCAAGATTCATGTCTGGTGACTTGACAATTGCTTTCTTATGGATCAGATGGTGGGTTTGGGATCATTGGTTGAAATAAGTTCAAAAATTGTTTTTATTCACTTTTGTGATAGCACCATAAAATCTTATTGCTCTAATGTTCATAAAAAGGACCTGAGCTAAATCTTACCAAGTTTACCATTGATCTCAATAGGGTTTTGTAGCCTAAAGGGGAAAAAATATATTGCACACGAAGTAAAAGAAATACAGGTTTAGATTTTCATGCATCTAAAGATGGATATATTACCTTACTAGTTTATTTTGTAAAAGTTTCAAATAACTTGAAGGCTCTAATTTATTGGTGTTCTTTTCCTCTGAAGGACTGCAAAATAAGTCTGTTATAAACTGCAGGAGGATAGCAAAATAGAACAATTATTTGAAATATAATACATCAAAATATATTATGATGTGTCCCATAGGTAGCCAAATACCTGTTAGAAGCACTAAGAAGAATCATTTTAAAAAATAACATGGTTGGTTTTTACCTATTACTTTCCGCAGCAAAGACTAATTAAAATACCAGATTTTGTTCACTTGTTTGTTCAGGCTATTATTCTAGTTTCTATCATGTGACACAATGATAGCTGCAGAATAAATTCCAGTATAATCATTAGACCACCAGCACCAATCCTTCAACCTCTTGCATAATATCTACATTTAATCACAATTCACAGTGGTGGCTTATCTCGAGTAATTTCTACTAGTAAATTCTAGGTTTCAGACAGCATGTGTTACCACAATTTTGTCTATCATTAAGAGCATGTATAGATATTAGTATGATACTAGTATTGATTGTACTAATATATATATAGAGAGAGAGAGACGGAAATCTCACACTACATCTCACACTACAAAGCAAACACTAAGATGAATAGGAGTGTAAGAGCTTGAAAGACCTAAGTGTATCTGTTTTAAAAGATTGTGGTAGTGCTGCCTTTTGTGTTTAAAATAATAATTCAGAAGGTAAGAGTAAATGAATAGGGAATAAATATCTACATTCTAGGTTCTCTTCAAGCTAAAGACCCTCATAGCTACACTTTCCATTTTACAGGGGTAGGTTCTTTTGGATAAGGGCATACTTTGCTCCATCAATTGAAAATGAGCCGCTGTACAGAAAGTGTAGGATTTATGAACCAGAAAGAAAAATGTTAGAAGAAGCTTTGTTTTACAGGATATGGCATTCATTTAGAAAATCTTTAGTGTCTGATTTCAGGGTTTCAGCATTATCTATTTGTCTTTTTTATTATTATTATTAGATATATATGACCCTATAATTTTTTTTTTTTTTTAGATTGAGAATAAATGCACAAAATGAAGAAGGCCTTGAGTTCAGCATTCTGTACTGCTGAATGTTCTGGACACTTTAACACTGGCAGTTGCACTCCTTTTTCTTCTGCATGATCTGTCTTTCTGCTCCAGGGCTGAACTTCAGCACAAATCTGAAAAGTACTTCCTAATCAGAAATACCTTTAATCTGATGACTATATAAGCCAAGTATATAGGAATCAAAACAAAAATTTGTTTCTCTTCAGATCTTAGAGATTCCCGGATATTTATCCCATATTTTGTGAGCAGCCAATCTTCAGTAGAAAAAAAGTGAAGTGTTTTCCATTGCTACCAGATTTTATAACAAGTTGTTATATTTCTGTTCCTGTTCATTAGGTTTACTCAAAGGAAGGGTAACTGACTGTTGGATTTTGAGTGTTTGGACCCTTGCACTTCCTTCAAAATAGAGAATATTAGCTTGGCACAGTAGAAGGAAGATACTATAGCTAGGTTACTCAAATTTACAGCAAACTTGGGGGAAATATATGGAGGATTAAGCAACTGCTGAACAAGTGTTTGCTTGTTTGTTTCATAGCAAAGGTATAGATATATTTCATGCATATCCAAAGGCATGGGTATATTCCTAAAGTCTCTTTTCAAGTCCTTAAATAATCTTTCAGGGCTTGCCCTCAGTTCCTAGTAGCTAGCTGGCATTTGAGAAACAGCCTACACTGGGGTATCTTTTGGTATCTATCTTCTCTCAAACAGATTTTTGGCCTCAAAAGAAAGTTATTTTTTGGCTTATGTCTGTACCATAAAGGCAGAAGGAACCATAAGCTGGTTTTGGTTTTGTTTTTGTTTGATTGTTTTTAGTCTAAAACAAAGGAATTTAAGGATTATATTTACCCTGACATTTGGAATCCATTTGGAATTGCGAAAGTTATGGTTTTTTGATTTATTTTCTTGTTTCTTTTTTACTTCAATTGAAATGAGATGCTAATTTCCCACACGTACATTTACAGAATGCCATTGGATTTTCTTAGTAAAAGTAAAGAAATTGCAAATGTTTGAGTTGCTAAAAATTTAATTGGATCTATTTTTGAATCTTAGTCCAACTGTACTGTGCCCACAGGGAGCCACAGAAATGTCTCTAAATGACCTAAAATAGCATTTCTATACATAAAAATGTCACAGTTTTACCGCCCGGTATCTCATATCTCTGCACGCTGCTCTTACAGGGGACAGCCTTCTTCCCAGTGGAGCACAGTACATTTCTATGATCTTGCAGAATCAAGACATATTAAAGTGTTACTTTTAGGAAGAAAAAAAAAATAGAAAAAAAAAAGAAAGGAAGGAAGGATAGCTATAAAGATATCTGGATATTAATTTTACCTTTCTTAAGCTTGAAACATATTCACGTGTGGTGGGAAGACAACTGCTTTGGGATTGCTTTTTGGCACTGAATGAATGTTCCCTTGACAACACAGTCACTGTTCTATAAACAAGTTATTTGAAGCTGTTAAGGGATCTACATATAAGAAAAATCCGACCAAGCTAACCTAATGGGCAGTTGCAGCTGTCAGAACTCTATACACAAAATATATTGTCATCCCACAACATACATAAATGAATCAGTGATGCCATCTGTATGTAGGTGGTGCATATCAGTCCAGTTTCTGGGATATCACTACAGTTAATAGCAGACATATTATCTGAAAAAATAGGTATTTATCTCATTCCTCTTCTTCCTCCACTTCTCAGAGAGAAATGACTCCTTGTTCTTTTATCTTTTCAATGGCCTTAAACAACTGCCTTGTTTATTTGTGCAATATCATCATTCAGTGTCTTCTAACCATTCCTCCTCCTTAATATCACAACATTCATCTTTAAAAAATCCTGATTCCTGTCATACTTTCCTCTCCTTGTCTCAACCCAGCAACCATTTCCTAAAATATTTTTTTTCAGTTCTAACTGTATCTCATCCTATTGGCATTGTTATATATAAACACTACTGTGTCCTTTCTCATTGCATATCTTTTCACTGTTTGCTTAAAGTCTGATCAACTTCCAGGCTTTATTTGAACTTTCTTTGCCATTTCTTCCTACAAGCTTGATCTCAGACACTGAAGGAAGGTAGACCTGGTAGCTTCCAGAGCTCTGAGTGGTCACAAGAGAGTGCTGAACTAAAATGAGCGACAGCATCTATATGTATCTACATCTGTATCATCTATATCTCTACCTATACCTATAAATATAAGAATCAAATTAATCTGAGAAAGTTTAAAAGTTCACAAAAGTTCCAACTTTTAGAAAAGTCAGAGATAAACAGAGATTAAAAAGTACTTCACAAAGGAAATAGTGGATGTTACTAGGAAAGAAGGCAGCTGGAAGGTAGCTTAATTTCTGAGAAGAGGTCACTGGAAAATGACTTTTTTTTTAATAGATTCACCTCATTCTGGCAGAGGAGATGATTAACTATGAATCTATAACACAGGAGAATGAGTTCTGTGTGAATACAAAATAAGAGATATTTTTACTCAGAAGAAAAAGTGTTAAGACTGATGAAAAATATCAACATGAAAAAGCTGTTGACCTGCTGGTAGAATCATAGAATCATAGAATTCTTTAGAGATCATCTAGTCCAGAAGATAACAGAAAGAATATAACATTGTTATTAATATTTGAGACTGATTATTAGCTAATCCAAAAATAAGCCCCTGAATAAAACATTCTGAGTTCAAAAAACAGCATAATACAATGTCCAACTTCTAATCTAGAAATAGGGTAAGAACTGCAATAGATCACATGATTTTCTAACATCCGCTATGAAGTGCAAACTGTGGAAAAGAAGAAAGTTTCAAAGAGATTTCCATGGAAATCACATCAGTGTACATCATTGCATTTAGAAGATATTATTCTGAAAACAAATAGGAATCTTATTTTGTTAGTTAGTTGATTCTACAGTTTAATGCCGATGCACAAGCTGTCAGAGACTTTTTAGAGACTAAAATAGAAATAGTAAATGTGGGAAAGCCCATGGGTAAAATACGCTGCTTACAATAAGGAATTTATCTCTACTGGAGGTGTGTCCAAACTAAATGTACAATAAATATAAAATTGGATAATTAAACAATTTAGAATAGTATCTTAGCAAAAGCTTCTACATACAGCAGGCTCAGGGATCCCGAACAAATAAGGAAGAATTTGTTATATTCTAAGATGTAAGTAAAATCTCGAAAGAGTACAAAAGAAAGCTGATAGTTCATGACCTGGAAGACTCTCTTGCCTCTAATACACAGGCTTTCTGGGAATCTTAATGTAAACAGGCAGCTTAGAAAGTGTATACCTAGCTTGTTACTGCAGGAAAACACAGTGAATAGCAAATAATTAAATTAAGGCTTCACAGAAATATTTGGATAATAGATAACATAAGCAAAGGTGTGCCTAAACCAAGTCCCCAAAAATTCAAAATGTCAAATAGCTCCAAGATGTCCAAGAGTTTTGAAATGTCAGAATTAACTGAAAATTGGCAGAAGACAATGGAAATGTTCCTACTCCTGAATTTCATAGAATCATAGAATCATAGAATCATAGAATGCTTAGGGTTGGAAGGGACCTCTAGAGATCATCTAGTCCAACCCCCCTGCATACGCAGGGACACCTAGAGCACGTGGCACAGGACTGCATCCAAGCGGGTTTTGAAGATCTCCAGAGAAGGAGACTCCACAACCTCTCTGGGCAGCCTGTTCCAGTGCTCTGTCACCCTCACTGTTAAGAATTTTTTCCTTAAGTTCCTATGGAATTTTTGATGTTTCAGTTTCCGGCCATTTCCTCTAGTCCTATCAGTGGCCACCTCTGAAAAGAGACCATCCCCGTCCTCTGCACTCCCTCCCTTGAGGTATTTATATACACTGATTAGATCCCCTCTCAGCCTTCTCTTCTCCAGGCTGAACAGGCCCAGCTCCCTCAGCCTCTCCTCATAGGGCAGATGTTCCAGGCCCCTGATCATCCTTGTAGCCCTGCGCTGGACTCTCTCCAGCAGCTCCACATCCCTCTTGTACTGTGGAGCCCAGAACTGGGCACAGTACTCCAGATGCGGCCTCACCAGGGCTGAGTAGAGGGGCAGGATCACCTCCCTCGACCTGCTGGAGACGCTCTTCTTAATGCAGCCCAGGATCCCATTGGCCTTCTTGGCCACGAGGGCACACTGCTGCCTCATGGTCAACTTGTCGTCCACCATAACACCCAGGTCTTTCTCCGCAGAGCTGCTCTCCACAAGCTCGGTCCCCAGCCTGTACTGGTGTCTGGGGTTATTCCTCCCCAGGTGCAGAACCTTGCACTTGGCCTTGTTGAATTGCATGAGGTTTTTCACCGCCCAGTTGTCCAGTCTGTCCAGGTCCCTCTGGATGGCAGCACAGCCCTCTGGGGTATCGGCTACTCCTCCCAGTTTGGTATCATCAGCAAACTTGCTGAGGGAGCACTCTGTGCCTTCATCCAGGTCATTGATGAATAAATTGAACAGGACTGGACCAAGGACTGACCCCTGGGGGACCCCACTAGCCACAGGCCTCCAACTAGACTCTGCACCGCTGATCACCACTCTCTGGGCCCTGCCATCCAGCCAGTTCCTAATCCATCTCACTGTCCACTCATCTATCCCACACTTCCGGAGCTTGCCCAGGAGGATGTTGTGAGGGACGGTGTCAAAAGCCTTGGTGAAGTCGAGATAGACGACATCCACCGCTCTCCCCTCGTCTATCCAGCCGGTCATTTCATCATAGAAGGCTATCAGGTTAGTCAGGCATGATTTTCCCTTGGTGAATCCATGCTGACTACTCTTGAGCACCTTCTTGTCCTCCATGTGCCTGGAGACAACAGCCAGTATGAGCCGTTCCATCACTTTTCCGGGGACGGAGGTGAGGCTGACTGGCCTGTAGTTGCCTGGGTCCTCCTTCTTGCCTTTTTTGAAGACTGGCGTGACATTGGCCTTCTTCCAGTCTTCCAGCACCTCCCCCGTTCTCCAGGATCTTTCAAAGATGATGGAGAGCGGCTTAGCTATGGCATCTGCCAGCTCCCGCAGCACTCTGGGGTGCATCCCATCAGGGCCCATGGATTTGTGGGTATCGAGGTTCCTTAGGTGCTCTCTGACCCAATCTTCCTCTACCCAGGGCAAGTCTTCCTCTCCACCAGCTTCTTCTCTTGCCTCTAGGGCCTGGGGCTCTAAAGGGCTGCCCTTGGTAAACACCGAAGCAAAGAAGGCATTGAGCAACTCTGCTTTTTCTGTGTTATTTGTAACCAAGGTGCCCATCCCGTCCTCCAGCGGACCCACGTTTTCCCTGATCTTCCTTTTGCTGTTAATGTATTTGAAGAATTTTTTTTTTGTTATTTTTAACGTCCCTTGCCAGCTTGCCTTCCAGACGTGCCTTAGCTTTCCTTGTCGCATCTCTGCACTCCCTGACTACGTTCCTGTATTTCTCCCAGGGGGCCTGTCCTTTTTTCCACATTCTGTATACCGCTGCCTTCTGCTTGAGCATTGCCACAAGCTCCCGGCTCATCCACGCAGGTCGCCTGCCCCCTCTGCCTTCCTTCCTACACACAGGGATGCACTGCTGCTGGACGTGGAGGAAGTGCCGCTTGAAAACTAACCAGCTCTCTTGGGCCCCCCTGCCTTCTAGAGCACTAGCCCATGGGATTCTACCGAGGAGGTCTCTGAAGAGGCTAAAGTTGGCCCTCCTGAAGTCCATCTTCGCAAGGCTACTTATAGCCCTGCCTCCTCCTCGTTGAATCCTGAACTCCACCAACTCATGGTCACTGCAGCCGAGCAATTTCTATCACTATGTGCTGTCCCACACTCTGGTGAGCTTTTTGAAACTTTGGAATGTTCCCATTTAACTTCCTCGATTTTATAAATTGAAAAATTTCAATGTGAGTGCTTCTTAATGCCTATTTCTATTTAAGACATATTTATGAATGTGTTTTAAAAATGTATAGATAAAATTACTTACTGCCAGTTGAGATAGCCTAATATATCTTGCCTCTTCTTTACTGGCTACTTCAGAAAACAAGAGTTTCTAGTAGGCCTTTATGCCAAGTCTTCAATTCTGTATTGATTTCTCAGATGTCCTATGGTGGTTAAAGTGATCATAGACATATATGGCTAGTCACCTGAATCACTTCCTGCAGTGTGAACATCTCCTGTGAGCTATTTGTCTGAACTCTCCTTATAATCAAAAGAATTAAAATGTCACTTCTAGAGTACAGTCTAACAACAACATTTTAAATACTTCAGATGAATGTCTCTATTGACAGGAAAAAAAAAAAAAAAGAAGAAGGGTTTCTGGTTGAGAGGTAGACACCTATGCTATATTCATTTAAATTTAGGTAAAATTATATTTTTTACGGAAGTTGCTGAACTATGTAAGGGATCGGGCTTAGGGAATCTGTTTGATGGAATCTAGACATGAAGTATCTAATTTCTTTCTTTTGTTAAGACTAAAATTATGCCTAGACTTTGACATATTGGTAATCTATAAGTAGGTCAGAGATTAACAGGATTGGTTATCGTCTTTGTCTAATAATGATAACGAAAATAATCAGTGTCATGGGATGAACCTTAATACATTTCAGAACATCTTATTATATATGGAATTTTGATGAGTAATGTGATTTTCAAACTTTAGCCTTTTTCCATATAAAATTATAATGGGAAACATGTATATGTAACTTTGTAAATATCGGTACACTGAATAGTACCTTCTAGTCCTACACATCTAACTGTGTCTTGTTCTATTTTCTCTTCATTTTCTAGGTGCACATATTTTTTTCTTCACACTTCTGTTAGCCCTTTTTCGCAAACTCATATGTAAGGATTCTACTATGCATGTTGTAGTAAGATTCTTGGCTATCTTTCTACAGTTTATAATAAACAAGAAAAGAATTTATTTTGAAATGTCTGCCACTGAAGCACAAGTATACATAAACAGCACTAAGATTTAGCTATAATTCCAACTATCTTTCAGATGGACCCTTTTTTAAATCAGGAAAGAATGAGCTTCATTTATCCAGCACTATGTCATTTTTCTGCTTATTGTAGGAAGCCAGCAAGATATATTTTTCTAACTGGGGAAAAATGTGAATTTATTTTTAACTATTGGGAGACTAGGAATAAGTACATCTTAATAAGTACTCAGTGCTTGGTTAAACACAGTATTAAGATCTCAGATTCCCCTTTTTTTTTTTTTTTTTCCTTCCCTTAATATATATTCCAGCTGTATTAGCATTAAAATAGAGTAAGACAAATGACAACATAAAACTGATCTCCTTTTCCATATGTTTTAGTGCAATTTTCATCCATACAAGGAAATAATTATGGATCAGTAGAGGAGTTGGCACTTATAAAATATGGAATTAAAGCCAGACTTTGCGAGCACCACAGAAAGAGTTATTTCTTGCAGAAGTAGCGTTGTATAACATAATTCTTAAAGCACTTTAGATGAAGCTACAGTCACCACTAAAGTAGAACACATTTCTACATTCTTATCCTGAATTTCTTTCTCTTCTCTTTTGAATATTTGAGAAATTGGTGTGTGACAGTGTTTTAGAAACACCCACTTTATCACCAAGTGAGTAGATACATCTACATGTCATGGCAGAGAAAAATGGCCTGGTCTCAGGAGCCCTTCGCAACAGGCCTGATGATTAGCTCAGGTAGATTCCTGTTGCCGTATTCCTATGTTTCTTCCAGTTCTGCAGTTAACGTGTCAGTATCTCATTTTGTCTTTGTGAACAATGTTGCCTTGAATAGTATCAAGGAGAGATCAGATCCCATGGAATTTTGCTTTTTTTTAACATGAAATGTTCTTAAATTAAATCTTTTGTGGTCATTCTGCCCACTGTATGCAGGAAAATTTGTTTACTATACAGAATACACGCACATATAAGAAATGTAAAATCATAAGAAAAAAACTCCTTTTTAAAGGACAAACTGGAAGATTGCTGTGATTTGTCTTTGCTTTGTTCCCTTTCATGAGCAAATGAATAATTTAAATAGTAAGGGCCTCAGTAAATGTAGCAGCTCTGGCAAGCTGGTGTCTCTCATAATTTTTCATGATGACAGTTTATAATGACATACACTGTTATGTTGCCAGATCTTATTAGTGTAAGCTAGCAGAATGGTAGTGCTGTCATTTTCTTAAACTGCCCTATTTTTGCAATGGCATGGCATTACATCCTTCTTTTAAATCAAACATCTGCTCTTTGTGCCTATAACCCAGTTGAAACTAGCTGTACAGTACAGTGAGCAAAAGCTGACATTTTTCTTTATTCAGATAAAGAACTAGATGGTGAAAAATGTCTTCTCTGCATCTATACTATTTATGTATCAAACTAATATATTTTATGCAATATTTATTTGTTTTAACAAATAACTAATTCTTTAAGATTTATAAAAAGAAATTGTTCCTTCGTGACATTGTAATATAAGCTTTTATTTGGTTTTAATCATCTTGGTTTATTGTTTTGGTCCATTAAATTCCTATGAATTTTAACTATGGCCTGGATTTTATTAATGCTAAATTGAGTGTCTTATGACTTCAACTTCTAGAAAGTGAGAGAAGAAGAATATGAATAGGTTTTCTAATAAGTTATAATCTCAAAATGAAGTTTGGTTATGTGATTACTACATAGGAAATAATAGGAATCTACACTGATTTCGTGATATGAAGAAATTATCAGCTAATCTCTTTTATTCTAGCATATTATCCTCTGCCTGATATTAACAAGAATATATTTGCTGCTCATTTGTGATGAGAAAAACAGAATCTGAAATGCTTCAAGAAAATATAAAAACAAAAACTTTTAGATATAAAAAATAATAATAAGGATTGCTTGAAAAATTACAGCAAGGTGATTTTCTAAAGGAAGAATAATTACAAAATAAACTGATGTTTTGAATAGATAGAAGAACGTATGAAGAATAATTTATGAAAAAAAATATTATTTTTAATTTAAAGCAGTATGCTCAGTTTTTTAAGGTCATATTCACAGTTTCAAAGTAATTTCCTGAAAATTCTATTAGAAATAGTCCATCACATATGCCTTCACAAAGGAAGCAGTACTCCATGATTTCATTGCTAAATACACAAACAGGAAAGTGTGTTTCTGGAGGAAAAGATGGGAGCTTTGAGAAGGCTTATGCAGTCAGAAGTAAAAAACTGTATAGTGGAATTCATTAGAGCTCACTGGGGAGCTGTTAATTCAGCTGAATTGCTGAAACGTCAGCTTTTTTTTGCATGGGGAAAAATAGCAGTTTAGACCAATCTTTTAGTAGGATGTCTTTTGATGGACAGTCCTCTCAATATGCAAGCCTATAAAGTAAAAGACCTAAATTTAAGCTGTTGTTCTGAACATCAGTCATGCCATGTAGATGCATAATCTACTAACTGTCCTCAGGGTATTAGTACTGGGGGGACTGGAGAGAAAGGTTTTAACATCTTGCTGGGGAAAAAGTGACAATAAATTCCCATGTAAATTTTTAATAAAAATAATACATATTTTTTTGCTTCTACCCTGATCCAGGATAAAGGCTTGTGGAAGAAATTACGTTTAGACACAAACAAAATTCAAGAAGGACAGATTTCAGATCCAGAGCTCCAGCTGAGTTTTAGCGACTTATCATATTGCAACTCTTTTCTATGATTTTTATTGTCTTTGGGTCCAACAAGCAAGGTCATTTCAGTTTGACATTTTTTTTTTTTGTTCTCATTCACTCTGTGCAATTGGGTCAACTTCTGTTATCCATACAACAGTGTAGAAGTAATGAGTCATCCTTTTGTCATCCAAGAGTTGCAATATGTCTACTAAAATTGGAACTTATTCTATAGCACACTGCTCTCTATTTTGTTAAGTAGTGGTGAAGTAATAGGCTGTTAAAACTATTCGACTGAGATGCTATGCTTTTTTTTCCTAATCTGCTGTGTGGTGACATTGCTATGTTAATTTATTTTGATTTAGTTGGAGAATGGCTTCTACGTCATGTCTGTTAATAATACCATGTTTTCTAAATAAAAGTGAAAAACGTATTTCTTGATTATGGGTTGTGACCTAATCAGAATTAAAGGTAAGAGCAGGAAGCTGGCCATATGTCGTCCTCAAGCCAAGATATTCCTGAAATGCATATAATTCTGATTTGGATCTCAGTCACTCACTGATAGCAGCAGTGAGGCCAAGTCAGAAAAAGAAGCTGCAGAAACGTAGGGAAATAAGGCAGCTAAAAATTATACTGACTCCCATTTTGAACTCAGCAGATCAGAATTCATGTACTAATAGGAAAGTTTTGAATAATATTCAAATAAAAACAGAAACTAGGCTATGTTTTTAAGATGACAAACACAGTGTGAAATACAAGCAAAAATATGTCATAAAAGGATAGATGACTGTGTTAGATTAAAATGGGTAAAATCACAAAATATATATCAGATTTTCTTATTCTAAAAGCTTTGGTTCTTATAAACACTATCATGGAGCTTTTTTCTTTTTTTCTTTCATTTTTAAGGCTAAGATAGATAAAGTATTTAAATTTAAAATTTAAAATTCATCCTTTAAATTAAAGGTGCGTGACAAAAGTGTTTTCTATATCCAAGAGACTCAATCTCTTTACAAGTATTTAATAAAGATCCTTTGGAATAATAAATACTATTAGAATACATGCATAAATATATGTATATAATGATATGCTATATAGACATATATATATTTGTATCACACATCTACACACATACAAATACATATTAGATATCACATTTTATGCAGAAGATCCTAAATATTTTGAGTAACAAATTTTACTCATCTGCAGATGAGGTAAGATGTCACCTAATACAAGAACTCTTAAGTTGACTGTGTATAGCTAGCCTCTTTGCCCCTCTCAAAGTACTTTTCACCCTATATTATCTATTTATGAATTTAAAGAAAGTAATAGAAAATGTTGAATTGTTACCATTGCACATTTTTTTTTCATTCTGAAGACACATTAGGAAAAATGAACAGATATTACTCACTATGTCCTAGTCTTTACAAATAGTTAATCCATAATAGTGTAAAGGAAATCAGGAAAACTTGCATAAAATAAATAATAGTGAAAATCATGCACTATCCAAAGATATATTGCTTTAGCATCCTTTCCTTCCAGGATTTTCAAAAGTCTGAAGTTAATCATGGCTTCTAATTCAATAGATTTTTTTTTTTTCCTAATACCCACATTTTTAAAAAAAGTGATTATTGCCATGATTTTGTTTCAGCCCTGGAGGTTACTCATAGCAGGAGATAGAACGTAGTCCAATAAATACGACCTTGCCATTCTTATTAAAACTGACCTGTCAATGCAGGACTTGCCTAGTCTTATCTTAAACTTAGATGATTTTAGCTCGTTTTAGCTGTAATGACAATTGCCTAGAAATCAAGTGTATATCACCTATATTCGTTTTGTCTTTAGTTTAACTTTCTTTAATTGTGTTAATTTGTTTAATTAGGAATGTGTATTGTTAATTAATAGGTAGCAATAATATCTAGGATTTTGTTTGTTTTGTTTGTTTGTTTTTTTTTGCGGGATGTAGAATAGACTATCTATGACCCTAGAATAAAACTGTCGTGTAGATTAGCACAGGCACAGCATGATACCACAACACCCGGTCTATAAACATATGTATATATATGTATTTGAATTGTTTCATATACATATATATATGTATTTGAATTGTTTTAGTAACTATAAATCTCTATGCAACCTGACTAATAATATCTCCTTCATGTATTTTGATTAGATTATGAACTGTATTTTGCTTATACTCCTAAGACTTTAATTAGACTAATAAAATATCATTTGTTCCACATGTGGTGAATATTTCCTTTTATTCTTAAAAGGATTTGGATTGTAACCAGGAGGAACAGCAAGGAAGGAAGGAGAATTTCAATGATGTGGATGCAGGAGATATTAATTTTATCTCTGCAATCTCATTTTATCTCTGGATTGTCCTAGCCACATGATATTGTTACTCCATCCTTCTCAGTGCTCTATTTTATCCTCTTTATGCTATAGTTTAAGATTTCTTGAATGTATTTACAGAAAACAATGACTTGTCAGCTTTAACAGAGAGGAACATACCACTCAATTTGCAGTCAAAACTTTGATTTCTAGGATGCTGAGGTATGTGTTAAATATAGGGTTAAAATTTATTTTTGTTTTGTGAAAGATGGCTTTTCCTTTGCCATTCATATGCTGAACACTTTGCATATACACATTTCTGTATGTTTGCTTTAATGTGGGGAAATATGTTTAGACACTACAAAATTGACTTCTACCAACAATGCAATAATTTTATTTTAAATCTAGTCACTTAAAATTTACTGCTTGTCTTTGAATTCATAGATTGTAAGAGGAGAATTAGGAACTTTCCTGTGCTTTACTGATCACTCATCAATTGAGTTGTTCTGATAGCAGCTGTTATGTAACTATTAGCCTGAGGATTTATTGCAGTCTTGAGCAGCAGCAGAAGCAGATTCTGAGTTTGGTTTGGTGGCATGCCAAATACAGAACAAAAAAGTAGTTTCTGGCTTTTTGCCAAGTGTTCCCACATTTTCATCTGATAGAGATTTTAATTTGTAATCACTTTTTTGTTTTTTTGTTTGTTTGTTTGTTTTTGGACCTTCACAGCCATGGTTTAGTTTAAATGCTGATTTGACTGCCAGTCAAACTCCATTTTGGCAAGTTGCTAAAGTTAGATCACCTTCTCACAGAATTGCTGCATATCCCTACAAGCATGATTGAGAATACTTTGGGTGCATATCTTATGAATTTGAGTGACTTGTGCGATAATTATGGGGAGAGGTTAAGGAATTCACTGCTGGAATAAAAAGTATCAGGAGCATCTTCCCTTAAAACACCAGGCTTGTAAGTCCAAGAATAAAATAGAGACTTTCCAGGCAGTTTGATCCGAGTTCAAGAGTTATAACTGAAAAAAAAAAATACAAAAGAAACAAAGATAAAAGATTTGCTTTATTATTATTATTGTTATTCAGACTATAAATCCAATTCCAATAAAAATCTATCTTAAAAAACTGTATAAAAGCTAGGTTTTCCAAAGCAGTGATTGTATGGAATCAGAGGTTGTAACTGCTCAGGAGCAGAATATTATCTTTCAATGTACTATCAATAAATCAAAGCAACACTACCCCGCTTGAAATTTTCTTAGAACTAATCTCTCCAGATTTTCTTAGAACCAATCTCTCCAAAAAAACATTCAGATAATTTTTAATCACTACCTTAAGGCCATTAAAATTGATCATATTATTAGAGAGCAGGGAAATTACAGGAATATTAAAAATACTAAAAATTCCCATTCAATTACGATAAAAATTCATTATTGAATTTCAGTGTTAAGATTCAATTGCTGCCACTTCCCCTTCTATAGATACTTCTGAATTTTATGCTGAATTTATTGTACGTGCCTTCTTCCTTTTGATATTTCTGTGCATGTTGATCTCACCTGAATGCATTTTTAATGTAAAATTACAAAACATACATTAAAAACTTGCATTTAAAAAAAAAATAATTCATGATTTTGATCTGAGGTTTAGGATGGAACAGCTGGAAGAGCACCTTCTGATACTAAATATTTCAGAAAATTAGTTATAAAAAATAGTTGGTAATGCATATGATATTTCAACCATGAATTTCAAACTTTCAAATTAATGCAGTTTTTTTTCAATGTCTTGTTTCTGAGAACTACAAATTTATTTCTCTTTTCTCTTTTCAAAAACTTTAGATTTTAGCAGCATGCAATCTGAAGTTGGTTTTTGTGTCAGGACATTTTTTAAAAAACAATCGTGAATGTTCTGAATTTCCACCATCAAAGTTTAAAAAAAAAAAAAAGAAAGAAAAAAAAACTCAAAAATCATGACTATTACCTCCTTTTTCCCACATTTTTTGCTGTAAAAAAGTTATTTTAAGTTACTTCAATCAAAATAAACCCAACAGAGAGTTCATGTGTGAGGTCCACTTAGAGTGGTTAGGTGTAATCCCTTAGTTGTTGTCTGGTGGTATTCATGAGTCTGGCCAAAATTGCAGTTTGAGAGCCTTCTAGTGCAGTATGAACCTTTTTTCTTAAAACACAGTTGTGGGTTACATTTGTCAGCAAAGCCTTAGTAAAGTTCATTGTTGTATGACTGCATATATCGTACAATTTAACAAGATTTTTCCAACAAGATACTAATGTACATATAATTGATTTAGTATGTCTCACTCTCTTAAGATTGCTTTGTAAAACTTTCTGCTTGCCACCCTCTTCAGGGTAGTCCTATGACCTGCCATTTAATATTGTCTGAGCAAGGTTTTATCAACCATATCCAGTGTTTGGCCGAACTGTGTTGATACTTTCACTAGTCTTGTCCATGTTTATTTTACAGTCCAGTTGTATCACAAATATTTTATATAAAGGCCAAGATTTGAACAGGTATCCTGGTCCTCATTCCTACACACTATGTGAAATGTGACTTGACTGAAAAACCCAACTAAATTCCTGTAAAAACCTTATCTTTGAAAAGTATTCAGATTTAGCGTCTTTTTTTCCCTACTAACTTAATTTTTAAAAGTCAAAGAAAGAAGAAAGGCTATCCTACAGTTATTTTGTTTTCTCAGCTGCCAGTATTTCTATAGTTCCACTGAGATTTCTAAAGAAGATAGGAATCTTCTGTTGACAAACAGCTGTTTCAAGTCCTTTTATATTTACCAGAGAGATAGTAATGGATTTACACAAAAAGTGCTACTTGGCCAAACCTAGCCTTGTCTTGTTCTCCTGGAGCTCTTTCTCACTTCATTTATAGAAATGAACTATTATACTCAGTCTACCCATTAGAAAAAAGAAAAGAAAAATATTATTCCTGAGGCAAATTTATATTACTAAATTTATATTACTAAAATACAGAATCCATTATTTTAAAAGAGCTTTGGTAATTAGAAGGAATTTTTAAAAAGTGAAACAGCTAGTACAGTTTTAAATTACTTTAATACTCAACCAAAGCTTAATTATTTAGTTAATAAAGATTAAATGCATTAATCCTGGTACAACTGTGATTACATAACAACATTTCTGGTGACAGAGAATTCTTTAATCTGGAAGACAGGGCCCAATGAAAACCAAGGCTAGAAAAAGAATAAATAAAATTCAGACACATCAAATTTTTTTTTTTTTTTTTTGATTATGAGGTTAATTATTCAGTGCCTTGAGGTTTGATGGGTTCTGTCCACCTTTCAACAAGACTGGATGCTTTCTGAAGGAAGGTCCCTATAGCCTCAGTCATCTGATGACATACTTTGTCCTAGATTTTAGGGAGAAGCTGAGATGAAGATAAGAGCTGAGAGGATACAGTTGTTTCTTTTTTCTACCTAATTTACCAATGGACTGATAGGGAAAACATTTATTCTCATAGGCTTACTTTTTCTGTGGGAGCATAGCCTGCAATCCTCTCATGATTCTCTAGTCTAGGTTTGGGTAAGGTCATCTTGTGATATTGAGGTAAAATAGCGATCCTCTCCCACGAATCCACAGATATAAGGCAAACTATTATTACAGAATGCCAACCGTTCTCATTAGCAATTATTTGCTGTAGGAGTACATCTATACTTATGCACAACAGAGCTAGGTTTCCAAGTATTTCAGTAACAGTGGATAGTTCAATATAATAACTTGCTTTCATGTGAGAAGAAGAATCAGAGTTTCTGATTCTTGTAATGATGCTGTTAGAATTGAAGTTAACCATTGCATAAATGCAAGAATTGAAGAGCAGTACAAGGGAAAAAAAAAATGCATTATATACTGGCGGCAATACAATGGACTTACCAGATCCAGCTTTTATTCCCTCACTAATACTTTATTTAGTCTTTCTACACACTTCAACATGCTTCTTCAGTGATAAACTTTGTCTTTTAAGTGCCTCAGATGGTTTTACAAGCTTCTCTTACAAGTGATAATGCATCAACACAGGAAGGAAATTTCTGTTTCTGCCACATTCACAAAGAACAAATGTATGAATGAATTCTTACTCCCACCTCCTGAGATCATTTGTCCTTCAAATTATCTCAGAGGAATAGTCATAAGTGGAAATGCAAGCAGCTAATATCTCTTAAGTAGTACTATATATTGTTAAATATTTCCCCTGCCAATTGTATTCATTAGAGAAGTTCTTAGTGTTATTGAAATAGGGAGAGCTCTTCACAGCTGTGATTTCTGTCTTCTCCCTTTGTTTCCTCTGTGACTGACACTCTTCTAATTTATGATCCTCTTAGATCATTCTTGACTCTCTGTCATTTCTACTGGTTTTGTACTTACATGATTTCCTATCTATTTTTGTAAGTGATAACTTTTCTCCTGTATTTCCTGCAGGGACGTGAATGTTTAGAATAAATACTCTTATTTATGTTTAGAATAAATACTCTTATTTATGTTTAGAATAAATCTCTTTATTCCAATGTTTATTGCAAGAATAACAATGACAATATCAGCAGTGACATCAGTATGCTTTGGGGAACAGAGCAGTTCTTTATGTGGGAAAATCAGGAGGGTATATAGTAATCTGCATTTCTAAGTATTATCCAACCAATGTTTTCATTTTCAGAGAAATATATATCACTGTTTCCGGTTGAGATATTCACCTTCTCTGGATCATTCAAAGTGATCTTTGTAACATTAACAGTCCTCCCTTCTCTCTCTGCCTTCCCCCTTCCTTTCCTTTCTGGGGCAGGAAGGTTGCTGTCCCACCATCAGAGTATTATCCCTTGCTGCTCATCCAGGAGAGCACCGGAGGAGACCAACAGACCTTTGAGACAACAGATCTCTCTATCTGGTGAAAGTGGGGCCTCAGTTGCCCAGTGGGGATTGAAATGCAAAGTTACTCAGGGCCTCTATTCCTTAGTTTTTAATGGATGGTTTGCCCTCAGGGACTCTAAGGTCCCTGAAGTAAGGTCTCAAAGTTGTTTAAGTAAAGAATAACAGAATAAAGTGCAGTTAGGGAACACTTAACATAACCATAACATCCCCGTAGGCAAGCGGATGAAGTGTGGGATAGATGGCAGAAAGTGAGGTAGATGGGAATCTGTCTGAATGGCAGTGTTCAGAGGAATAACAACATGATTGTAGTCAACCAGGTGGAAAGCAGCTCTCCAGAAAAAGTTCTGGTAGGAAAGAGTTGAATGTGAGCCAGCAATATGCCCTTGCAGCAAAGAAGGCCAACAGTATCCTGGGCTGAATTACCAAGACTATAGCCAGCAGGTCAAGAATAATAATACCTCCCTTCTATTCAGTACCAAGACTACATACAGAGGACTATGATGTTCAGTATTGGGTTTCCCAGTAGAAGGAAGACTTTTTTTTTTTTTTCAGAGTTGAAAATACAAAGCTAAAAAGAGATCTAACTACTGTCTAAAACTACGAAGTAGAAAGGTATAAAGAAGATGGAGTTCCCTTTTGAAGAAGCATAGTGATAGGACACAGGCTGGAATATTGGAAACTCTGACTATATATAGGAAAGGAACTTCTTCATTATGTGAGTGACAAAGCTGTGAAACAGGTTGCCCAAAGAAGTTGTGAAAAATCCATTGCTGGAGCTATTCAAAGATCCAGCTTGGACAAAGCCCTAAACACCTTGGTCTGCTTTACCACCCCTGAGTAGATGAGCTCCAGATGTCCAGATGTCTCTTCCAACCTGAA
The DNA here is from genome assembly GCF_059628265.1 of Tinamus guttatus. NCBI lineage: Eukaryota > Metazoa > Chordata > Aves > Tinamiformes > Tinamidae > Tinamus > Tinamus guttatus. The sequence goes on from NW_028288935.1 coordinate 392,545, forward strand.
TTATTCTGTGATTCTATGATCTCACCTTCTGTTTTCCAAATTACACAGCACTTATAGCTATTCCAAAATCATACATCTCAAACTGAGGTACTTTTGTGTGTGAGTCTAGGTGGCAATTGAATTGACTGCTTATCAGGATTCTGCTTTATGATTAAGTTAATTTCTTTTTCAGTTCTTACTCTAAAAAATATATTTTGATATGTCTTGTAGGGAGTATTAAGTGCAGCCTTGAGGTGGAAAGGAAGACATACTATTAGCTATCTTACAAACTAGAATAATTGAGAATGCAGAATGCATTATATGACAAGATAAAAATGACCTAATAAAATATATACTCAGTGCAAGTGTTTTAGCTTGTGGGGTTTGTTACATCACAGTTTTAGCTGAAAGTGATTGCCTCCTTATTTAAAAAACAGGCAAGCTGCTTACAGAATGTATGAATGGTTATTTTTTAACCATGCTTAATATTGCTATGATTTAAGTGTTCAGTGGGTAAGAAACAACAAAAATGAAGTTCCTCACAAAAGAAAACAGATGTTTTTCTCAGAGGCTACTCAAGTCAGCAAAAAAATAAGAATAGTGCACATAAATGAATATCTAATTAGGATTTTATCCTTTACATGCATGGCTAAATCTTGCTAATACTGTGAATTAAATCATGCTGTTGCCTTCTAACTAAATATACAAGAGAAAAGTTACAGAAAACATTTTGTTATTTTCCTCTTTTCATATGTTAGCCTTACATGAAACAAGCAGTTCCCAAGTTCTGTTCAACATCTTTCCCATTGGTGCCTAGGAGACTAAGGAAGAAATATAATAAAAGCAGTTACTTAGATACAAACTGTCTCAAAATATAGGGTAGAAAGCTCTTAGTTTAACTACAGGTAAAATGGATTCAGTTGTTATTTCTGGAACAGTATAACTCTATGCAATTTTTCATATGGGTTAGAAAACATGCAAGTCTGATCCTAGCCTACATTCTTCTAAATAAATATGCCCCAGGATACTACTAATGCATAAACGTAAAGTGGACTTCACCATCATGATGGCACTTTATCTCTGCTGAGTGCTTCTGTGTGTAATGATTGAAAATTGAGGAGATAAAAGGCGATATTTTTATGAAACCTGTTCTCAGCTCTTTTTAGCCAGAGAAAATGTTGGACTTAGAGCTGGTTCATCTGGTGATGCTGTTTTGCATGTTTTCTGTTGCCATTATTCTGTTCTAGCAAAGTCCACATTTGGAGACAGAAAGCCTCTTATAGATTCGATTATAGATCAAATAATAATTAGAGCTGTAAAAATCACAGAGAATGTTGGTTTTTTTTCTATCTAGAAAATAATTGTAATAACTCCTCACAATATAACTCATCAACCTGATTTCACCCACAGAAAACATTTTTCGCAGTCTGCCTAAAAACTTTTACAGGGCTGGAGATCTAGTGAAGGAAGAAATGGCATTGTGTCTTACTGAGTAATACTCATGAGAATTTGTAAAGTAGTCTGCTAGACAAGAGACCTTATCAACCTTCTTCTGAAATTTGCTAGGTGAGCCTGAAAGGTAAAGACTCTATTTAATTTTTATGTACCTGAATTTATATGTCTGATTGCAGGTATCTACAAGTGTGAAGTCTTGTTTCCTAGTTTCTCAGTTTAGTTGCTGAAGATTTTACCAGTTTAACTCTCCCCAGTCTAGGGGGAATTGTCATTTGAATTTCTCAGTAGATTCCACACATTGAACTGTTGGAGAAGAACTCCAACAACAGTCTTGAATGTCAAACTCACATGCAGGCACAGCAGGTGCAATTTAATTGCCCGTGTAAGATGTACATGGCAATTGCTCGTGTTCTAGAGTAGGATATCCTGTTTTTCCTCCTGATACTGTTACAGAAGTCACAAGTCCCTCTACCATATCTCCACTTCCAGGCAGCACCTATACAATAGTCAGAAATGACTGAATGCTGGTAAAAGACCTTTGAAGCTGAGATGGAAGGCCTTGGGGCATCCCAAATAGCATTATATTTGCCATTTAAGCAACTGAATTTATCCTAACGTGTTAACAGCTGAATTTTAAATGCTTTAATCTCAGACTGATTACTTTTTCTAACAGAATAATTAAGCCTTCCAGTCCTCTTTTTATCTATTTTACTTGTTCAGTTTATTTTCAAGATTCAAGATCCTAATTATTCATATTTATTTCCAGTGTTTTCTGATGCTGGCTAATACCTTATAAAATATATAAAATTGTTCCATATTTTTTTCATTTCAAAGTGATACATGGTAGACATTTCCTTTAGTTATTATAGGTGTTATGTATTACACACATACATGTAAAGTATCACACTATTGTCTTTTTATTATTTGTTCCCATTCTGTATCATTATAGTTACTATGAAATTATTCCTTTATTAAGCAATTAAGTCATAAATGAAATGTGTGTATCCTGTAGGCCATTTCCTTTCTTTAGAATATTATTAAGTGTATCTAACTTTGGACTCTACCTGCTAGAGGCACTTCTCCCTTACAAGAAGAGATACTTGTAATTGTAAGGGGCTAGGATGAAGTCTGAATTCTTGAAAACAAATGCAGAACTCTCAACTATAACAATGAGCTAAAATAGCCTCAGTAGCTCTAAAACTGTTCTAGAATCACAGAGAACTCTTAGATACATAATATTATTCAAAAATAAGATTTTAGCATGTCCATTGTGGTTTTGATAGCTGCTAATGTGTATTTAAGCAAAAAGAAACAGATGGGTTTAGCTACGCATTTTGGTGCTTGGCATTGAGTTTTAACTTATGATTAATTCTAAAATAGAAATGAAAGTGTTCCTATTAGCTAATGAGGAAGGGTGTGTAGAGAAGTGCAATTTTTTTTAATTAGACTAACAATATAGCTGGGAAAAAGACAGCAAGCTTTTGGGCACGCAAGCCCTTCTTCAGGTTTAAAATAGAAACAGCAGCCTTTAAGCTAAATACTGAGCAGGAACAATTTTTAATCATTTAGACAAATTTGAAAAAGAACATTTAGAACTGGTGGAGCAGTGGATGAGGCTGTTAACTTCTACAAGGACCTTTATCGAGTCCATTATATTTAGTACCCAGTAGAACTATTGGTTTTAATTCACAGATATGTCTTCTGAGAATATTGTGTACATCACCTTTACATATTTGGACTGATGGTCAGAGGGTGAGGTCTTCCACTTGCACGTGTAACTTTTCCCGTGCTGTCTTTGCTTGATTTTCAACACAAGAGATTCCATGGAGAGATTTGGTACACTGAACTAAGTGTGAAATAAGAATATACATGTGTGGGATCTATGGATCTTGTTCTGCTTCTGTTGTGGAGGAGTTGAAGAAGGAGGGAATGGAAAAAGGTGGACAAGAACGACTCTTGAGGAAAATATCAGAAATTAAAAACTTGAGGAGAAAGATAATATTTCCTTAGATGAGCTAAAAGCAGGGCAGCTGGATCATGTAGGTCAGACAGACTACTCCAGGGAGATGTATTTTTTGGATCTACTCCTTGAATTTCAGGATTTAGTTTAAATTAGTATAGCCAACTGTGGGTTTTAGGTACTGAACATAATGTTAATTTTGAACAAAATGCAATGTTCAATCTATGATTTGAAATCTGTGGTAAGCACAAGTGAAATTTTATAATCCTCAAAATAGATCTAATTTTCATGAATCTGTCATTTGGCCAATACCTCCTTTTCAATCGCATCAAGTATAAACTATTTCAAAAGCTATGGTGATCTCTGCTCTCTTTAGATAAGTTGTCAGATGACTCTATTTGTTCCTTTGCACTAGTTTCTAGTACCTTCATCTTCAAAATCAGCAAGTTGATGGGTGTGGGCTTTTTGGTATCATTGCTTTGCCTCGTTGAAGCCAAACCATGTGTCTTTTTGCCACTATCAGTAAGCTCCCAGAGGCTCTTCGTGGCTATCCAGACTACAGAGGTGTTAGGTTGTCTCCACATGCTGTAGACCAGTATTGTATCACCTTTTTTGTAATTTTCTTATTATTACTTGTCTTATGCTCATACTAAATGCATTTGGGAATTAATTATTCTTTTCCAGCTTCATATAGATCATAGGATCCAAAGTTCTGGTGTCATATACTAAAAGAGATTTTCATTTTCATAATTGAACATTATAGGAAATGATCAGAATTAAGCTATTACTGAAAGTTACTGACACATAAACCTTCCGAGGGTTTCTTATGATTTCCTGAAGACTTTGCTGCTGAAAGTTTCCTTGAGGACTTCACTCATGTGTGTGTCATGAAATCTGTAAATCATAAGAAGCAGTATTAAAACTGTCATACCGTCACATCTGCATGAATAAGTTGTCTAAAGTGTATAGTTATTTGCATTTAATGAGCAAATGTTTCACACTCCTGAAAGTCCATGGACTTTCACTTTGAAACAGAAGTAGGTAAAAAGAGAAGAAGTCTTGAAGAAAAGAATGAGTTATCTTTTGTAATATCTATGCAATCCAAAAGATAGAATACCAAAGTAAACACAAACACAAAGTAAATACTTGAATGCCTGACTAACTCTAGTTTATGATTTTTTTAAATTTCCCTAATTAGTAAAATCTAAAGTCTGATGTGCATAAACATGAATAAAGATTGCACGAGTCAGTCATCACTGTATTATGTTTGAAAACAAACTGTTATAAAATTATCTCACTGAAGATCTCAGTGTAGATGCTTGATTGTTACTGGTTTAATTGAATGAAACTGGTTTGACAAAATAAATTGGTGGATTTTGAAAGAAGGCAGTGGGATAGAAATTTTAATCTTCTACAATGGCAAGTAATTTTCTGCCCACTTTAAATTATTGTGTAGCATTTAAGGACTAGTGAATCACAACAACCAAATGAATACCATGTAATTATTTAATGTTAATTGTAGAATTACACTGAGATTAGGAATAATACCATTGTTAGCTTCCCCTGAATAAAGCCAAGAAGAAATAACTCTCCCATTGTTGTCTTAGTCATAGGTTGTTCTTTGGCAGCATAGAGAAAAGACATAAAATGCTCCCAGCTGTCTTTAAATTATATTTATTTTGCAAATAAGCACCATACATTTTTGCTTTACCAAAATAGAAACAATTAGTCTTGTCATACAAAACCATTTAACACAGTTGATTTGGTACTGCGCTGTTGAAAATTACACACACACTCACACAAAAAGAGCATTCACCTGTTTCAAAAGCACCAGACCATACTGTCAACATTTGATGTAGCCTTTTGTTCTCTCCTAAACTTTCAGAAAGGGGAAATCTATCTTGGAAATATGTTGAATAGTTCTACATAATTCAGGTAGCTGCAAATTGGAAAGCATGCCAGATAACAAGCAAACTTACATTATTTTTTCTTCAATGGGTAGATTGTGCTAGGGAGTGGTGGGTAATTGCTGATGCTGTCAGGCCTAGAACAGACACCAGTGTGATACCAGCATACTTGGTCCAAAAACCTATGTACACTCCTGCTAGCCACAAAAGCATCCTCTTCCCCTGGTCCACCTGACCCTTCAGGCAGGTTTGGTTCTCAGAGTACGATTAGAAGAGTAGGTTTGGTGTTATTGTTTATTTAGGCTGCAGCCTGCAGTAGTCAAGTACAAGACTGCACAGACCTCTAAACATCTCCAGGACCTGAGCTGTGCACCCTACTATCCCTTTTCCCTATTTCTTGACTGTCCTTTCTACTGCCTTTGTACCTCCCTCTGCTCTCATGTCTCCCCCAGATAAACCAACCCACCTCTGACTGCTTTTTCCCCATTAGTCTGAGCTTTGCTACTAAACCTGGTATTTATGATGCCACTACCTAAGTTGCCCCTGCCTCCATCACTCTGTTCCCCAAGGGTCCTCTGTGCTCCCCTTCGGCTGCCTGTGATGTTGAGCTGTTTCAATAACAATAAGTGGAAGTTATGTGTGCCTCTGTGAGTTTTAAAACTATTCCTATGTATTTTGAAGTGGTTAGCACAAAAACAAACCTAAGTTCATAATGGGTCGCAGTCATATTTTGTGTCAATTCCTGTGATTGGCACTGTTGAAGTCCCTCCTTTCTCTCTCCTTTATAGTGTTCATCATTCCAATAAAGCATCAGGCTTTTTCTGAAGTGTAACTGAGATAGCTATCAGTCTGCTGTTACTGATACTTTCTCTGGCAACCGTTGTGAAAATAAAGAAACTGTCAGCTGCCACAGCAGATTAATGAAGGACTAGTAATTCTTTTCTTCTATTATTTCTTAATATTTCAGTTTGACATGGTCGTTTTTCTGTACTCCTCCAGATGGCTGAGTTGCTTTGTTTTTATCATAAATTATGTGATCTTTTTCAAGGCAGTATGATACCACACAGCAATACTATTGTCATCTACAGAAAAATTAAATAGGAAAATGCCTAGTATAAAATGGAAATGATATGAGTTGTTAATAAACTACTTATCTAAAATTTCATAAAATGTATTACAGATGAACAGCTAGAAAAATATTTGAAAAACTACATCTTCATCTTCATTTTCAAATGCTTTGATAATGTTTTCCACAGGACTTAGCCCAAAGAATATGTATTCAGGATATGGCAGGTAGTTTTGTTAGCAGTAGGTGTTTTACTGCTACTATGATAACGAAAAAGTGAATATTGAGTCTGGCAATAATTTAAAAAGAAAACTGTTCTGTTTTGGTGTCTAGAGGTTTTGATGTACTGATGGTTCTTAAAAACTTCTTCCTTTGAATGCTACGCCTGCTAAAGAGAAGTATTTTGACATGCTTCTCCCGAACCCCCCCCAAAAATATTTTGGTGTGTTTGAGGTGTTTATGGATTATGTAATGAGTATGGTGTTTGTGGTGATGACATGAAAGGTGATAACGTGAAGTTTACATATTTTCTGAGAGTAAATTATGCTAGAATTAAATACGTTAATATAATTTACTTTCAAATACTTGCCAAGAAAGTCACTAATCATCATGAATAGGAGTGCTGGAATTTGATGCTCTGTTACAAAACTTTGTAGAATTATGTAATATACATAGTACAAGCATATATATATATGTATATGTATACATACACATACAGAATATATACATTAAAAAAGAAAAAAGAAAAAAAACCACTGCTGGAACAGCGTATAAAAAAAAGGCAACTTCATATAGCACATAGTGTATGCTAGAATTTGTTTTTAACTTTACTGAGAAGAAAGTCAAGTCATTTGGGAAACATCCTTTTCTAGAAACTGACAATTATACAGGGACTGTTTTCTGATTCTCTATTAATCATTGCCAAAATTGAATAGCCTCACACCTATTACCAATATCTTTACTCACCACCATTGACCAGCTGTAGTGTTGCACTTTGATGAAATTATTAAAGCCTTTACCAATTTAAGAAAAATAATGAAAGTGATGTAAACATATTTGTAAACAGTAATGACAAGACTGGAATGAGAACCAACTGATAAAGAGTTAAAAGCAGGAAAACTGATGGGAAAACTTGATAGGGATTTTTGATTTTAAATACTTATGATTTCAGGTATTGACTGAGAGTGGTAGCTGGCAGAAGGCAGTATGCATATGCAGTTTTATGTTACTTAAAGGTCTTTTGTTCACAAAATGAAGATGGAGATTTACTTCATCTTAATATTTATGCACAGGGAGAGCCAGAGGAATTGCTGAATGAGACAGTTACACAGTTTACATCATCTGTAGGATTACCGTCATTTCAGGAAAGAATAGCGATCTGAGTGATGCTTAGGAGAAAGTGGGCAGAGACATAATTCTTGTACCAGAGCAACGAGATATCACTGGAAGAGAGGTCAAGACTGCGCTGTGAGAAAGAGCAATAATATCATGAAAGTCAGTATCTAGAGGATGGAAACAGGCATTCAAAAGACTGAATATTTTCTTTCCTGCTGCCATGTATGCAAGTGGATGAGAATGGAGCTAGTAAGCATAGAAACCTTAAGATGAGGCCTTGTTATACAAACTTAGATTCCTTTGTTATTAATGCAGAACATCTTGTGGACAATGCAAATGTCATAGAGAAGAATGCTCTCATACTCTCATTCCTAACTTGAGTCACAGCTTCCATCTTATTTTTATACATATATCTATATGTATATATATGTATGAGTTTATTGTAAAATATAGTCATTTTTATAAATTATCCACAAGACACTACTTACCCTCATAAACAAATGAATAGTGTTTAAATAGAGATGCAATAAAGAAATCATAATTATGAGATAATAGAAAGCATTCCGTACCCTCGCATCATTTCAAGCACAAGTTTGATGAAATAAGTGGTTTAAGTAATCAGGATGGTGATTAATAAAATCAATTACAACACTGCTTAATTTGTTTCTCAGCAGCTATTCTTGACTTTGGATTTTAGTCAATGTTCTCCTCCTATCTCTCTGCTGCTGCTGTGGGAAGTACTAGCAGATGACATGGCCTGTTTTATTTGCTTTTCTGATGCTTTTCCAAAATGTTGGATTCGACTTTCCAGCAGATTTCCTGGTGTGATAAAACAGTCAGTCCTTGCACCCTCATTAAAGTTCTTTCTGGACGTTGAATGGGTTATCTGTGCTGCTGGCTGTGGGTCAATCTTCAGATTCCCTGAAGAAATCTGTAATTTTTCTCTGATTTTTTTCACCAATATACAGCCTGTGGTGGGTCCCTACACCACCACTGCTTTTCTTTTCTTGCGAGGAGCGGAAGACCTGCTAATATATAGAAGAAACCACTAAATAGGAATTTATACATTTATACGCTGATCTATTTATACTCCTGATTAAATTAGATGATCACAGTGGGTGTTTTTTAGTTTTGTAAATCTGTGAACTGGTATGGCTTTAGGGACATTCAAAATAGCTGTAATATTAAGGACGTGAATAGCTATTCATCACTGATTCCTCACTGTGTTTTGTGATAACAGAATTTAGTATTTTAACTACACAACTCAGCATGCAACAGACAGTGACATCCATTAAAAAAGCTCCCATTATATTAGAGATGTGTGTTTCATTCTCAGTAAAAAAATCCTAAAATACTTAACAAAGCAATAAAACTTTTTAATATGACAATTTATTGTTTAATTTTTGAGTTTATGTTCCCATAACATTTCAAAATATCTCCAAAAGCAGTCTCTCAGAATCCAATATATAGAGTATAAAATACAATTTGAATCTATGGAATGGTTTCCACTGCATTCATTTTATTCTCATCAACAGAATCCAGTCTCTTGCATGATAACTTTTTCCTACCTAAAATATACATCCTTATGTATTACATAAGAAATTCATATTTTTATTGCTCAAGAAACACTGAATAAAATAAATTCAGTTAAGATATAAGATAGCTTTACATAATCTAAGTGGAATTTAGATACATAATTCTACGTGCATGTCTATAATTCTGTCTATAATTCTAACATAATTCTAACAAAATAGTCCAAACATTCCCAAGAAAATACAGGTATGAAATCATTCACTAGAAAAACGCTAGCATTTTTCTTGACATTGCCTACTGGCTCCCTGTGGTCAGTCTCGGGTATTCCAGTCTATCCTAGACTATGCAAAGTGGCAACAGATGCTTATTTTTTTAGGACCTCCAATTGCTTGCTTGGCTTTATCTGCAATCTGTGGAAGAAAAATAATATAGCATTTCTGGAAGTGGTTTAGCTTTTCCTAAAATAGAACTCTAAGCTAGATCAGATGAATTGTACTCTAGAATATCTATTTTTGTCCCTAAAATTTTGTCTGGAGAGAAGGCTATGAAGTTTGGTCGATATGTAGAGGCTTATGGTGATAAAATCTAAAATTATGTGAGACGACGGCTATTTTACATAATTATGCACAAAAGTGGTCCATACTTGAAGATATTTTCAGAACATGAATATCACAAGCAGTGTTGAAGTTCAGATCAAGTTTATTTGAATAAAGAAGAAAAAAAAATCCCCGGAGTTTAACTTAAAAACAATGAGAAAAATATGAAGCAGGGATTCCTTCTGAACCAAATGGAGAGAAATAGCAGATTAGAAGACTTTCTACTAGGATAAATAATATAGTCAGGAGGAGGAAGATGAAAATTTCATTTCCCCTTTGAAGTAGACCAAAATGCATATCTTACTGGAACTGCAGGAGAATAAAAGAAAATGTCGCATCTTGACTTTGCTACTTTGGCAAATTTGGGCTTGACAGATTTGAGCTTGAAAAACCTCCAAATCTAGTCCAGAAAAGACTGGATTTTAGGTTTCTCATTATCTGGACATAGTACTGAACCTTTTTCACTTTTCAAATAATATTTTCTGATGATTTTTTTGAAAGAAATGGTGGGGCTAGTCATCTGTTGCTATAGATACAACTTAGTCATATAAATGTAGGAAGTGATGGCTCTTGATGCTTAACCACTCAGAGATATTTAATTCAGGCTATCTTGAGGTACCAGAGTTACAACCAGATTTTCATATGTATATCTCATTTAATTTCAGTTTTTCCTATTTGTCCATTTGCATATTTACTGTATAGGAGACTTAGATATTGAAGTCATGATTGTGAATTATACCCTTAAAAAATAAGGACACAATATTAAATTCATTATGTGTCAGTTGAGAATGTGCTTTGTGTGCACTACTTTCCATTGACTTCAGATCTCAGAGGTGATTTTGTCCAAACTAGTTGCCTTGATATATAGAGCTCAGAACAGAATAATGCTAAAATACTGTAAAAATAAATTGACATTTAAATATGTACCTTGTTTTATTGCTCTGCAAGCTAGTTAACATTTATTATGTTCTACTGAGGGTGAAATATTTCATTCCACGTTTCATCAAGTATTTCCTGGGGAACAAGAAGCATGTACCTACCTGAGAATCTCTGCTCTGTAGGGTTTTCCCTTACATATATTTAACTATTTCTGTTCTTTGTGCTTAATTGCTGGTTTCTACTTAATTGCTGGTTGCACTTTATTGCTGACTTCAGTTCATAATGTAATGTAACTAATGCATAAGACTGACAGGTAGCACTGCAACAACTTGTGTGTGCAGCCTTAGGCAAGTAGTTGTTAAAGGCTGTGGTAAGCAGTAGTCATAGCAGATATGCTGTAAGTGTAAAATGAGAAAATTATTAGGAGAAAATACATTCTAGTTTTGGCAAGTATTAAATTTCTTTTCAGCTTTTGCCAACACAGAATAACCTGGTGATAAGAAAATTACTTTGCAATGTGGCAAAGCCAGGATTTAGTCTGCAAGCAGCCAATGCTGTGACTTATTTCCAAGCTAGTAATGCCCAGCTCCAGTGTAGATTGCATATTAAGACATTTAAATAGAAATTTCCAAATGTATGTACCTGCATCCAACTAGAGGCTTGATTGAATTTCCTAGAACTCATGCCATTTGCAATGCCTAAAAATAGCCAAGAAGTCCACACGGATTTGGCAAGTGTGACAGTGATCTAATGAGAGACTTGTGCTCTTCTGGAATGTAGAGGGAAGACAGGCAGACATACTAGGACATCTCAAATGAGATAACTGAATGTCACTTAAATTTCTACATGCAAATTTGCTGAAAAGCTTTGCCTGCTCCATCAACTGTACTGAGTGATCTCTGCTCACTTGCAAGTGAGCTAAACCTCTAAACATATTTGCTTTACTCTACAAGTGTACACCTGACTGTACAAACATGCACACTTAAACACCTGCAATTGGATTTTATTTTCATCTCACCTGTTTATTAAATTGTGACTTTTTTATTAATAGTATGGAAGGTACAAAAACACAAAATTAATTATTACTGATATAAAAAAAATCTGATGCTTCTGCACTAGCAACATATTCTACAGAGTTCTCAAAAAGTTTGTCCATTTTAAAGGGCAACATATTCATAAACTGAACCAAAGTTCCTATACTATTCAATATGAAGGAATATTTTCAGGAAATTAAAAAAATTCCATTTGAACACATTTTGTTGTTTCCCATAACTTCATTTTAATTCTTCTCTTTCTTGAGCCTTTGCCAATGATAAGATTTAGGCTTTTGCTAGTCAGGGATATAAATAAAAGCCAAAAGAGGACAAAGCTAACCTCCATAAGGCCAACCCAGTTTTCAAAATCTTATCCTAATCTAAAAGTCTTGTTAAAATGGCCATAATAATAGAAAAGAATACTTAAATAAAGACAGTAATTTGAAAAAAAAAAGAAAGAAAACATATGTTAACTTTTCAGTAGTTTACTATTATAGCTATTATAGAAATGAATGTCAAAGACACCAAATAAGGGTTTGACACACAGGATTGTGCAGAAAGATTCAAATAATCTTAATTTATTTCATATAAACATTTTCCAATTTGTTTATTTTTATGACTGTTTTCTCTTTTCTTGTACTTGCTTTCCGAAGGCTAGTCTGTCCTCCCCAAACTTATTTCCCCCTTTTCAAAGCATCCTGGATTTATGACGAATAAGTGAAAATATGAGGCGTAAGTTAAGATACCAGGAATTATAAGAGCTGTGAGGGCTGAAACTGATAACGAAACTGATTATTTCACAGCTTAAGTAATAATATGAAGGATACTTTAACTTTGTTCCCATTTCAGCTAATACCTCAGGTTACAGTCTTCTTCATTGAAAGTATAACTGTTCATAAAGTCAAATATACCAAAAGGATTAAAATGATATTTGAAAAAGAACAGTGGATTCCTGTTCCTATAGGGGTAGGCACAGGAAACAGCAACATCCAGAACTGCATACTTATAACCTTCAAAAAATCAGTTCAACTCTACTCTTCTTTTAACAGGTTGCATTTGGTTGTCTCTCTCTCTAAATAGGAAGTCCTTATTACTCTCCTTTCTAAAGTTCTTGTTAAATTTGTTGATGCAACTTATTTCTGGTCTTGCAACAACCTTTTATTCTACATTAAAGACTGCAATTTCTCTGTGTGAGGTCTTTGCATTTCTTTCATACAGATTATTTTATCTACCTACCCTCATTCTTGTCCTGCTCTTTAACTGTACTATCCATCCCAGTGTTCCTTCCTTTACTTCTGTTTGCTTTTACCTACACAAAACTATTTGATTTTTAAGAAAATATTTTAAATTATTATTTATTCCAGAGAATGTCTGAAGATGTGTTCATTATCAATATTTTGCCATCAGAGTTCTCCTCTGCTTCCAAGTCTAATTTTTATTCCTTTACAACAAGGAGGTTTTTTTTTTTTTTTTTTTTTTTTTTTAAGAATTGAATTTCACTTTGTAGCATTATTTTATTTTATTTTATTTGGTTGCTCATGAATATCACTTGTCATGCTAGGTTTATTTTTACAAAAAATAAAGTTATTCAGATCAGCACTCACAAAAAAATATTGCATTCTTACAAAGTAAAACATCCCTGGACAATGCTTTTTAAAAGACCCACATACCTGAATGTTTTTATGTTCACAAGATTTTAGTTTTGAGTAAGAGTAGTTTTGTTCGAAGTACATTCCTTACTTTATTATTTCATTAGTTTTTTTCTAAGCTTTTTTAGGTGAATAAGATCCTGGAATAAATTTGTGCAATTAATTATATTTCCCCCGGAATACCTTGAATCTCTTTTTAGAATGCAAATAATTTGATTTCTGTGTTCTCAATAAAGCTGTAAAGTTTTTCTTTTACTTTAAAATAAGTTAAATATCCTTACAATAAAATCTTTCAGTCAATAATAGCAGTTCACCTTAATGTGAAGAATTTTAATATAACACTTCAAATATGTAATGGCTCTGGGCTAATAAGACCTTTAAAATTGACATAAGCAGTTCTTGCAAAAAACCCAGATTGTTTATTTTCCTTGTACACCATGAGCATTTTTTTTTCTAGTTAATGTGGACAGAATGATAGATGACTTTTAAGTTAGATATAGAGTGTTCCCTTGAAAATCAGTATCTTATTGTAAATTTGGCCTTGGTAGTAAGCACTGTATTAACTGCTTTCCCTCTTGTTTTCACAGGGCTCTCAGGTGTCATATATATTGTTTCTGCTCAAGTGCTAATTCTGCTTCCCAAGACTTACTTGTTTTTTTTCTCTATTTATATTTGTTAAGTACCTCTTAACTTTAACTGATAATCCTCAGCTTCTCAGACACACAATTACAGTTGAATCCTTTCAATTTTAATTAAACAATTACAGGGTTTAGAAAGCATGCTTTCAAAGATTAAAAAAAATCATCAAAAAAAAGGAAAAAAGTAAAAAAAAAAAAAAAAACCCTATTCATCCTTTGAAAGTAGTCCACTCCAGCTGCAATAAAAAATTGTCATCATGGATTATATCCATACTTCCTGATGACTAAATTTTAGGTAAAATGAATGCCACAATGTGAGTAAAATTCACGAGTATGATAGGCAAACACTGTATGTCATGAATGTTGATGATTTTAAACCACAAGCATCAGGTATAAAAATGTCCTTCATTTGCTTTAAAATCTAATGATTCCTTTATATATTTCAATAAACAATATTTTCCTTCACATTTGTATTCTTTTTATTCAATTATGCATTCATTATTTCATTAATTCCTTCATTTATTCTTGCTTAGTGTGAAAAGCATCTCTTGTTTTATTATGTTTTAACCACAGGACATATAGGAAAACTATTAAAATGATATATCTAAATCTTAGAATGTGATTGTGGAAATACATTAATCAGCACTATTTTGTTTACTATGTAAGAGTAATGTGCTACCAAAAGGCATGTTTGACAATGAAAATATTAAGATTAAATTTTAAAATACCAAATAAAATAATTATAATAATGAAAAAAAAAAAACTCTTCACAATCTGGATTAATAGTCTTTTGTGAATTTAAAGCGTTTTGCACATGCAGCCAGGAATGCTAGAATATGACAATTTATAGACAAATAAACTCTGCAACCTCCAAATTTTATTTAAAAAATTGTGGAGGAACTGTGACTGTAAGGACAAAACGAGTTAAAACAAACAAAACTAATAAAGATGGTTGAGAAATCAGCTTCTGTCTCCTAACCAAAAATAAATAAATAAATGAAATAAATAGATGCATATTGTATAGCTCTTGCTTACAGAATCAGAAAAGATAGACTTCATAAAATTTTTCTTTGGGATAAGGTCATCAGTTTTCTTTATGCCAGCTGGATTTATTCTTCTGAAAAAAACAACACCAACAACAGAAAAACATTAAGGCCTTTAATAAGCTACAGAATGTTCAGGAAGAAGAGTCATTACCTGAGGAACGTGCTAATATAGGACGAAACACACTGCTCATATTAAAAATAGTGCTCAAATTTTGGTGTTTTTTAATTATTCAGAGCTTAAGGATAAATTATGCATTATGCATAAGGATATATTATGCATTATTCTTGAAGTCATATGGAGGAATAATTGACTGACACTGATTTAATAGAAAGACATCTATTTTTTTTTTCAAATTAAGTTTATCATTGAAACAAAGAAAAACAATTATTAAATTAATTTAAATAGAAATGGATCATGGTAACTTGCATATATAAGGGACACTTCCAGATAACCAGCCTTTTTTATTTCTCTGTTTCTGTTGCTTTACTGTTTTAGACCTATGTTTTGAGAATTCTTCACTTAAGTAAATAAGACATACATAAAATCTCTCACCCATTCCCTACACCATCATATGCAAAGAAATATCAGAATAATAAATAAGAGCTTCCTTCACTTAGCAAATCTCCGTCATTTGAGAATTGGGCTAACTCAAATTCTTTTGAGGAAGAAGTTGGCACAAACATGCAGTTAGGGTGTGGTAACAGAACCCTGACAAATTCCTATCTCATCTCTGAGTTCCGGTTTGTTCTTGATGAGGCAGGGAATGATGTGTCATCTCTTATCCAAAATAAAACTTCCAGTTTAACCTTGTCCTTCATTATTATAAATTCCTTTAAATTTGACAATAATATTCAGATACTGATCAATGCAATTTCTGCCCTAGATAAGTGTTGCAGAGATTGGATATGACATTTGAGCATTTGACATATTTTTCTCTTGAGAGGAGAGAGGGAGATTGTTTTCAGTTCATAGGATGTCTCATAGAGCAGTTTCTTCCTCAATTTTGTCAGTCAACAATCTCAGGAAAAAGGGGTACTTTCATTTCATGGAGGGACAAGCAATTTGTAGTATAAACATTGATTGTGCTTGTCATAAGTGTGCTTGCCATAAGCTTCTGCTAAGGAAAAACAAAAAATAAAAAACATGTCTTGGTCTCTATCATGGAAACAAATTAAAATTTCATCTGACATTGACCTGTTTTCTTAATTTCTTGGCTAAGCTCCTTCTACATCTTGAGTGATTTATAAACTGGTGAATCTCAACACAAAGTGAAATGATCTAAAATTCCCTTGCATAAATGTCAGATAGTAAGACAAAATTGTCTATAGTCATTCAATACAATTGGCTTACAGTAGTCTTTCTACAGTCATGTCACATGGATTTTGAACAGGGCCAGATATTTCCAAAGATACATTTGAAATGACCTCCTTTGTCTGTTTGTTTGTTTTTTCCATGTCAGTTTAGTAAATCCATTTTAGTGTGATACTCTTGATACCTACTGGGAGCTGCAGCTGCATGAATTTCAGATTTAGGGGAAAATTAACACATACACATAAAGACTTGCCATATGGTAGTTGCTTATTTGAAAGTATGAACTAAATATGTGCATTTAAAAACATAGACATTTTAAAACATTCACTGTGCCCAATACTTAGAGAAGTATTTTTCTCACTATTGGTGTCTATAGTATGGTAGAGTTAAAATGATATAGGTTAGAGCATTCACATAAGTGCCTTGGGTGAACAGCATGTTGGCTAGCAACTAATATTTGATTGAATTTTGTGAAAGAGATTTGCTGTCAATTTATGTAGTTCATCACATCATCTATGGTGCTCATTCAGGGGTTAGAAACACTTAGCAGTTTGAAGTCTTCCCTTTTTTTTTAAGTTGAAGAACAAATAGAATATTTAATGAAAAAAATAATAAATAGTAGCTTTTAGAGAGGATTGAGTCATTATCAACTACAAAACTGTTGTGATGGATTTGTTGCATGAAATACCAACTACGCTTTGAGTCTATCTAGTTCCAAGTTGCTGCATTACTCTCTCCACCAACTCATGTTTTAAAAAAGAAATAAAAAAATAAAAATAAAACTCACTATATCACTGCCAAGAAAAAAAAAATCTGCAGTTGCAGATTTAATTTGCAGTATCATCATTCCTCATAGTGACTGAGAACTGTTAGTGGAACTAGGACACCAGCACTTGCTGCTGAAATATTTTTCCAAGGTGTTTTGGAAAAAAATAGCAAAAAAGGGAGAGTTCTGTCAGGACGTAACTGACATTCTGCATCTTTGAACTCTAAAAACTGAAATCAATGAAATGAGGAAATTTTACCCATCAGCAGAAAGTTTTGATGAATTCTACTATTTTAATTAGTAACATTCAAATAATTTTAATGGTTGTTGTAAAAATATCTGTGATGAGGTAGATAATATACCCACATTTATTTTAGAATAATGTCACTCTGTTAGCTCTACTATTAGTAGGCTTCAGTTTGGAGTTCATTGGCTCATTCTTCAGGAATTTCATTTTCTCAGCTGTATGCTAGGTGAAAAAATGAGCTCTCTGAGAAAGGCAGAAACAGATTATAATGAAGAAAATGGGAAAGGACTCTTTCCTTCTATACTGTATATATTTTGCTCGCAGTAGCAAGTAGCAGTAGCGAAGAAGGATGTAGAAGCATGAACATCACCATTCCTATCATCTTTATTGTTTTTGGACACTTTTTTATTGCAATGGATTAGAAGATATCTTAAAGAAGACAAAAACAGTCAATTTTAGATGATAGTCTTTCTATACCACCCTAATTTAGGAGAAGCCTGATTGCCAGTAAAATTCAGCTTGGCAACCACTTTTAGTCTTAAGCTAATGAAAATCAACCCTGAAAGTGAAGTCCAAGTGATGTGGTGAGTTGTCTCTTGTTAACTTATGTTAACTCATTAATTATGCATTTTAAAAGTTTGAGCAGGATTATTGCATGCAATTTCAGCCCTTATTTGTGTCTAAAAGGCTAAAGAAGAGCAGTTTTTACTATATTGTCATAGAAGGCAATATTGTATAAGAAGTAGGACTATTTTAAACAGTGTTCTAACTTTTCAGAGAACTCAGGTGTATTTCAGTTGGGCAAAGATCCTTTAGGAGTTTTATTTTGTCAGAGTTCATTTTGTTACTACCCTAGATTAATTTAAAATATTACAGTTTGCTATCACTACAGTGACTGAGGAAATTTAACAAAATCTTACCATGTAAGAATAAAAGAGACATTATCTTCATGGGATACAAAAACTCTTCACTGGAGAGTTCTTGGACATTTAGGCTTCATTATACATGTATGTATAAGGTTCAATATATGGTTAATTATCACCCATTTAGCACTTAAATAGGAATGACTGGATTCTGGTCAAAAGATACTAAGGATTCTCAACTTACTTTCTGAAGTCTAAAGAGAGCTGAGAGCTGAAGACTAAAAATCTGCAAAATCCAACTGCTTCTGAGTTGTTGGCAGAAAACATGTGCATTCTTCCATTTATTATTTATTCATCCTTTTTCGTGTTTTACTGCCATGATCTCTTTTGTCAGCTGAACCGTCTTTCTCCATTAATCCAAAATTGTATTATTAGCTGAATTCATTAAGTTCTCCTGAAAAAATTCCTCTTACAAGGAGTTGAAATTCTCTTGTAATTTTACATTAAATTTGTCTATTCCTACTAAATCAAAATTTTCAGCTCCTTCAGGGTTGAAGAATCCTAGCCAAAGCTATGGCTACGTATTAGATGCCAGGGAATAAATTGTAGGGGGAAAAAAAGTGTGCTATAAAAAGCAATGTCTTTATGAAGGTTATGATTACTAGCGATTTTTTTGAACTATGCATCTGGCTTAAGGAGCTCTTTCCTTACTCTCAGCTGGCTGTTAGTTATTGCCCCTTCCTCAACTTTCAACGCGCTAGCCAATGTAGCCATGTTCTGGGACCTGGACTGGGGAATGGAAACAATCAAAAGAAAAAGAAAAAACAAGCAAACAAAAATAAAAACAGATTTTGACATCTTTGACATTTCCCTGTTCTAGTTCACAATACATTGGCACAACAAATAATGCTGGCAGAATAGAAGGTATTCAAAGGGTAAGAACAAGCAGCCAGGAGAAAACAAGAGACTTCAATCACTGAAATCAAACCTTCCACCACAGAATTTCATGAGGAGCCACACTATCAGTACAGACACTGGCCATATTGTCTTTTCCCTACACTTCTGTATTGGAGATGGAAATTTCTGTGATCTGTAGAGTCATAAAAATCTCCTGCAAAAAGCAGAGGCCAGACCTTGAGAAAGAAGATGTTTGCTTGCCTAGGCTGAGCAATAAGGAGCAGGGATGCAGCTGCTCAGCCTGGTTCACAGGCACCCCCATCAGAAACCTGTTGAAGCCGGCCACTCGGCCGGACTTGTAGCCAAATTAACTGCAGACGTCCTCCAAGCTAGCTTTGGAGGTCAAACACCCAGAAATGAGGAAGAAGAGGAGGAAGGCAGGACCCTCGAATTGAGGGCTGGGACCCCCGACTGGCATGCGCGCCTGCGCGCCCTGGTTGGGGGAGAGTTGTGCAACTGAAGGCAGGGTTTGTCCGCCCCCCGGGCTGCCTCCTGGGTCGTACTGACCCTACGTGCCAGGATGCACCGGGCATAAAAGTGGACAGTGAGGAGAGAGCTGGGGAGAGGAGAAACTCCTAACTCTGAGGCCTGTGCTGTCTCTGTGGGAGCCGGTCAGCAACTCTCTCTCTTCCTGATCTGCCAGCTTGAGAGGATGTTCAGGCAGGTATCACCTCGTGAGTAGCTATCCATACTTTGCTTCCTTTATGTGCTTTCACCTGAATAAATGCTCAATATAGTCACCTCGTTCTGTGTGATTATTGCCAAATCCTGAGCCCATCCGGAACAACTTCCTACAGACATCGCTTCCATTCCACAGGTGCTATTTTACTTTCTATCATGAGCCCAGAGTGTAATGACTTAACACTGCTGTCTTTGCTCAGATCTCTTTTTGTTCTGTGGTAAATGCCCTCCTTTTCTGAATGGTTGAATTTGCAACATAATCTGAACTCGAAACAATTGTTCGCAGTCTGTAATCAGCTTGATTTGCTGCTCCAATTTTAGTTATGTAGAAGAGCTTTTGTGCTGACAGCTGGTCCATTTTTCCAATGATGTCAATTTAATAAAATGATAATTTCCTCCTACTTATTAGAGAAAAATCTCTTTCCAGAGTTCCTATGCTCAGAGGTGGCTGAGGAGTTTCCAAAGGAAAACAAAAACAAAAACAAAAAAACCCCACCATCTCACCATCTTAGTTCTTGCTAAGAAAAAATATTTAAGAAAAAAATTAAAAACAAGCAAAATATTATACCCTTTATAGCTATACTTAATTTAAACGGAGTCATCATAAGTTTGAGACTGATTACAGAAGGCTAATTTAAACACTACCACTTTTTTGTGTAAATATATATATGTTTTTTCTCTTTAATTAAATACTTTCTAAAATATATACATATATATATAAATGTTTTTAGCTACATTATAAGCAATCTTCAGAGAATAGTTTTTGTTCTTCGACGTATTAAAAATCATTCTCTCATATAATGATTCTGTCATGTAAGAGTTCTGTTAGAAACTTTATTTAAAAAATTATTTAGCTGAAAAAAAAGTACAGTCAATATTTTTAGACATAATCATCTACCTGGTGCTAAAGTTATTGTTTGCTAAATAATATTTTCTCAGCCTGATGTTAGGTCTTTAGCTCTCCATATAAGTGCATTTTGCCCTTATGGACTGTATGTGTGTGTGCAGTACGTGCATGCATGCTCCGTGACATTGTACAACTTTTATTTCCCTCTGCAGTTCCAAACTTCTCCCATTTTACTAATTATGATTTATTGTGCATAAACAATACTCTCGACCCTTAAAACAGATGCTCTAAGTTTTACTCTAGAATTGCAAATTACTCTAGAATTGCAAATGTATCTTCTGTTTTCTTCTGCATCTTCATTCATAAACGAAAAGCAATAGTCAGAAATGTGGAAAAGTTCTGAATAGATCTCTGTAGAGCTAATGAATATTTGTACTCTGTGGTAAATCACTGTGCTTCACAACTACAATAACCCTGTTCCAAGTAAAATGAACTAGCGTTACTAGTGTAAGAAAGATCCTTGCCCTTTTTGAATACCTTATTTCGCCCTTAATTCACAAAGTGCTTTTATCTATTCGGCATTTGTGGTCCTGTAACATTTGTACAGGAAAAGATATTTTGTATTTGAAATATTCACTAGAAAAGTTGTCATGCTAGCAATGTGATTAAAAAAAAATGCTAAGGGGTACTTTACTTATTAAATACTGACTTGTAGAGAAACGTGCACAGTGGAGTAGTCAGATGACTCATTGAACTTATAAGTCTATTCAATAGAACAGTTAGGGACAAGAAGTGATTAATGCATATCTTCAAATATATGTAGAGCTAGATGCAAAATCCTCCATCCAATTTCTGGCTTTTCTGTCTACCACGGCATTCTCCCAAGCAGAGAGATCTAATCTCAATGGAAAGCAAAAATTATCACAGTAATATAATGTAGCATAACATTTCATAACAAAAATCTTCAAGAAACATGAATACTTAATAGTAAGATGCTGTTAGGTTTTGTATTTAAACCTCATCTTCACTATCTAACTGAGCACTGAGTCTTAATTAAGTGCAATTCACTTGAACTAAATTTTCATATTCACTGTTGCCTTAATTTTGTGGATTTTGTGCAGCTCATAATTAAATTTTTAAAACTGCGGTTTCTGTGTGGTTGCTAAAGAATACCACAGCTTCCATGTCTCGGTATAGAATATTTTTTTGATGATGAGCTAAATGTATGCTAGAGCTAAATGTATGTTTTCTTCAAAATTTTGAAACAGAAACAACTTTTTTTTCATAGAAATGTATATCTATTTGCATAAATATTCCATCAATTTTATTATGTCTTTAAATCATTTGACTAATTTAAAGAGTTTTAGTATATATAACCAGCTTTAGACTCCTGAAAATTACTACTTAACATTACTACTTAACACATTTATTACATTTATTTACAAAAAAACTTGTATTTTTTTATATAAGACATTATAAAAGCATTTTCCTTGAAAGCATATATGCACCAAAATCACACAAAAACCTAAAATAGGCATATTTTTATTATATATATGTCAGATTTATCACATGACTTTGATATGCTCAGACTCTATTGCTCACAAAATAATAAAAACAAAATTACTTTAACTCTGGGGAGTAACACCAGCAATCTTCAGTAAGGAAATTGAGATGTTTAAATGTGCTGAAAATTGAATCATATTACTAAAAATTGGCAACAAGAAAACAATGACTGAGTAGCACACTACAGGTCAAAGATATTACAGCTGTTTTTTCCTTTTAATGGAGGAAGATGAAATGTAAGCAAATAAGTATCACTCACTGCATTTCTGTTAAAGTCTAATGTGAATTATATAGGTGCCCTAGAGCCTTATAACCATCTGGGTACTATGCTATCTTGACAGATTATGGACGGAAAAAAAACACTCCTGCCAATGAAAAATAACCTTAAGGAATCTGTGTTTCACCAGCCCCCCAAAAATAGTATTAGTTATTTGTAATCCTCAGTTAGTTCATTATAGCATTCAGTTACTTAAAAATACTATCTGATTACATGTAAAGTAACCAATTAAAGAAACTAGTTAACAACGCTACGTACATCAGCTCCAGGCAAGAATTTGTCCTAGAAATGGGATAGATACTGATGTAAACTGATATGTGCACAACTGGATCTCTTCTACTGGCTGTTCTTTCTACTTCCTTTCTTCTGTCTAATATTAGGTGTGTCATGGTCATCATTTTCATTTTTCATTTAATTCAAATGCATCACTTCTAAACTGTTTTTATTTCACGAAGTGAATATAAGCCTTAACACTGTCATCTTAAACCTTGCCTGGCATAAACTGCTATAGTTACACTAGCCACTCTGCCTATCTTTTGCTTCTACCTGTATAATTATTTATTACTATGACCCTTCTGTCATTTTATTTCTGCTGTGATAAAACCTGTATGTCTTTTTCTGAAGGGCATGTCCTTCTCTGCAAGCAGCACAAACTCAATTTTTTGTGCCCTATGATGAGGTACATCATTATTAATTATGCTTTATACAATACTCTCTGTGTCTTGACTCTTATGAATGCTTAGGAAAATAAGATCTCTGCGCCAAAATAATTTTCAACATAAATCTCATGGATATTTTAGGGAACATATATGTCATCTCGGAGGATACAGAGACAGGCCCCTGAAAACAGAATAAACAGACAATGTTTAGAGTCATTGGTAAGGCCATCATGCACAAACAATAGCATTCACTGTTGTTGGAGATTATTTACATCAGAGATATGAATCCTGAAAGCTCAACAGCAAACATCAACATTTCCAGGGTCCCCTTTGACTATTTTTAGCATGTTTCAATGCAAGTTTTTGTCATGCTTCAATAAGAGTTTTGACTCTTGCAGATTTGAGAATATCTCTGTATTATCTAACAAAGTCCCCCAGTCCTGCTGAATTAAGTCGATAGGAATTGTTCCAGTTCATTCCATATATTAAGCCCAAGGCTCTGTTTACTTATCTTTCCAAAATTAGATGAAATTTATAACAATGTCATTTTTTTTTAGCTGGCCAAAATTTCTTTTTTTAATTTCCATTATACTGTACTCAGTAGCTGGCTTCGCAATACTGCCACATCATTCTTTTCCCTTTTTTCACTCAGTTCATTTGGACTGAAAAGCAGAGTGCCTGGAAAGAATGAAGTTGGGAGCTGGAGCAGAACAGATGCATAGGAGAAAGAAATGGAAATTTTAGAATCCACATAATGATAGTTAATATACAATGACTATCCTGACCGGAAAGTGTAAACTGGCTCTAAAAAATCCTTTTCAGAAGTGCATAATGGCATTATCTTTTCCATATCTGAAATAGCAAAGGGGAAAGTGCATTGCTTTCACTCCTGGATGGATACAGTACATTTTCCAATTCTATCGTTTGCAGTTCAGGTTCTAGTCATGGTTAAATGGATTCTATTTATCTCTCCAGTAGGCATTTTTATATATTTTGTCTACCATTGTATCCCTTGTCTGACATCATTTCTCAAGAGTATCTGCTGCATCTTCTCTTCTCCCTGCTACTGTCAGTCTGTACTGCTGTATTCTGTAGGGTTTTTGTTTGTTTGTTTTCTCTTTTCCTTTTTTTTTCACACTTGTTACTGGGGAGGGTTTTTTTTATTATTATTCTTTCCTTTTTTAAAATCTTTTTTAAGAGGTTCTAGTTAATTACTTTTTTAAAAAGTGTTTGCAGATCATGAGTAGCATTCCAGAGAGTTTTCTCTGCTGGGATTACAGTACTATTTGAAGGCTCCATCAAAAATCTCATCACAACTAGACATTGTATAAATTTATATGATGATACTTTTTCTTAATGATTTTATAAAATTTTATAAAGCTTATTTATATTGCTAAGTAAGAGTATACACAGCCCATAGAAGAACAAAAGAAACTATTCATTTCCTCGAATTTAGCAGACTGAGGTCTGTGATTCCTTACCTTGCTTACATGGATTTGGAAAAAGTATGTGTTGTGTCATCTGTTGAAACAGCCTGCCTTTCTACATCAACTCTGTAGGGAAACTACATTGCCAAGTGAAAGTCTATAGTTAGACAATGTTTACTCTAGCTCATGGGATGAGGTGCTTCTCTTGAGAGCAGTTAGAGAATCTTGTACAGCCATGAGAGTTTATGATATAGACTGTATGAATATATTAAAAGTAAAGTGTCACATGCAACCATAGAAAATCCACCCCAAATCAAGTTCTCCAATCTGTACAGAGTCACTCTCTCTATTAGTCAGCTCTGTTGTTTATCTTCCAAGAAGCTTCAGTAGTCTTATGAAAAACTTGTGTTTGACACTTGTATTTGGGCACAATAGTTTTCTGAAGTTTGTCATGAGAAAAGAATGCATTTCATTAGACCAAATTTGCATATACTATTATAGATGGAAAATTTGATTTTCAGATATGCCATTTTTCTTCCCCACATTATAGCACTATTTGTGGTCTGAAGATAATCAGACTTTAACCAAACCAATTTCCAGACCTGATTAAGCATCAGAAGTAATATACTGTGTAAATCACCACTTTATTTAACCTACTGAGCCATCAGCTCCAGTGTCTTACATGATTAAATAGTTATGGAAAAGAAGAAGCATGTGAGAGGACAAAAGAAAAAATAAAACAAACAAACAACCCTGAGAAGATCCTCATTCATCAATTC
Source organism: Tinamus guttatus (assembly GCF_059628265.1). Lineage (NCBI taxonomy): Eukaryota > Metazoa > Chordata > Aves > Tinamiformes > Tinamidae > Tinamus > Tinamus guttatus. The sequence goes on from NW_028288935.1 coordinate 418,000, forward strand.
TACAATTATTCAGATACATCTCTCAAGGAGTCCTGGAAATAGTCACTCAGAAAGGTAAACCTGGCTTAATGCTATGGACCTTAGTTGTCCAAACATCTATGCAAAACCATTTGGTGCTTCAAAGCCTTAAGTGTTTCTTGCAAGCAGCTCACAGGTAGTGATAAAGGCAACCTACAGAAGCACTGTTTTTCCTATGGGAATTTTGTATACTGTAGAAACAGATCTTTATGTTCCTTTATGTTCCTCACAGGAACAGATTCCCTAATACCTGCAGACTTTTAAGAAAGTGCCCAAATTCTTGTAATGAACATTGTACCCTTAGAGCAATGTTTCTCAGCTCTTGTATCACTAAATAACAGCAGCCATCAATCAAAAAAATCATTTTTGAAAAAACTTAGCAAACTAAAATGGAAAGCTCACAACAGAAACTCCAACCCCAACCCCTCCCTGCCATTTTTTTTCTTTAAGCTCAACTAGTCTCTGACTGCTTCTTCAAATATATGAAAAAGTAACTGAGCTTATTAGCAATATTTTTTTTTCTTTCAAAATAAATGTAATCTATTGTAATGTAGCAATTCCATTCAACTAATAGATTTCCACCTTGGAATGGCTGAGAATCACTGATCTAGAAAATCATCTGTGACCCACTGCACCTGGTTTGTGACATCTGTTTACATAAAATACATTTGTACACTGACTGGGCAATTCTATGACAAATTATTGCATTTTAACAAGAATCACAGAAGTCGCTTGAATGATTTTTAATAAAGAATCTAAGTTGGACTGTAGAGGTTAACATCATAAGCAAATCTAATGGTTATTTTCTTTTTAGCGTTCATTTATTTATTTAAAGAAAATTGGTATATAGAAAATAACATCAGCTTTCAAGGTGAAAATGTATTTTAAACTTGTCTGGATGATTTTACCATAGGTAGAAGTGAATTTCTAAGCCATAACTTGCTTAGAATAAACACACTAGGAAAAGCAGAGAGCAAACTTTCAGGAAAAAGAAGGTGAGACATACTTTATCTCACCCCATTTCCACTAGGTATGTGTGTGTTTGCATGCATGTGTGTGTGTTTTCATTTCAGAAATATTAAAAATATAGCTGTTCAGATAATCTTTGAAATATATAGCGCATAATGAATTCTTACTTTGTCTTTCTCCTCAGATTCTTTACTCCAGTCAAAAAAGTGTTAGAAAAGTGCTGAAGCTGTCTTTTTCACTTCTTTAAATACAATGCGGACTACTTGGGATTTGAGCTTCAGCAGCATATCACCCTACTCTAGAACACAAAATATCAGCTTGGTTGATGCACTACTTCTGGAGGTTTATTTTATACTTCTAAAAGTTGCCTTTGAATTATGAGAAGAAAAAAAAGCAAAGGCAAAAGCAAACCAAAGACATGGTTCTTTCTTTTATTAATGAAGCTAAAATATGGATAATGCAAAAGCACTATCAAAGAAGAAAAGTGGAGTTCTGTTGGCTACTGAAGTAATGTTATCTTACAGTCTCACTAATTGGAAAGAAAAAAAAAGAAAAAAAGTGACTGGGACAGCTATGCATCTGATTTCAGTCATAACTTTATGTATAATGCTGTTGCAGTTACATAAAATTAATATTTTAAGTTGCTAATTCCAGTAAAATAATTGTTTTTTTTATTATTAGTTTTATTATTACAAGGATGATTTTCTGTAACTAATAACAATTTCTAACACATTGTAATTAATTTTCTCAGGAATGCACTTGTAGTTTCCCTATTTAAAAATTCCTTTGTAGAATGATTAAACATGGCAGGTCATTTCCATAAGTATGTATTAGTTTTCAGAAATCTAAAGTAGACTCAAGAAAACTGATATTTTTACTACTCATTAATTTCTCTGACTGAAACCATATGAACAATGATTCATTGAACAGTGTTGATGTCCCTGCTGTATTTAAGGATAACTAAAGAATAACAAACAGGAATAAGATTTTTGACATGAGATGGTGTTTCATTTGGCTGAACTACAAAAACCTAATTTTAACTTCAAACATTTCCTTGTATTTCTCCCACTGACAATTTCTGCAGTAACACTTTCTGAAAGACCTTAGTGGGAAGTTTTTACTTGCACAGAAAGCCCCTCTGACTCCAAGTTTGGGCATGATATTGACTACAGGCAAATGACACACATGCTGGGTTAAGCCAGCAGTAACCATTTTTAAATTGTGTTGTATTCTCCTGGAAATATCTATATTTCTCTAAGGCAGAAATAGAAACAGCACTAGCCACTTTTTTTTTTTTCCTCATATGAAAAAACATTTATCTCTCTCTCCTGAGCAAACATGCTGTATCATCAGAGTATTCCAGCACGTATACTACACACAGAAAGTAAGCTTGAGGATGATGACTTCATGCACCCACAGAAGTAACCTTATTTTAGAAAAAGTATTTTACAGAAAAAAAAAATTGTAATTTCTTAAAGTGAATAAACCATTATATTTGAAGGAGAATTGTAATTCTAGAAACAGAAGACGTTGTGTGTATGCTATACACAAAATTCTTATTTCTTGAGAATAATAATAAAAAACTACTAAAGATATTTATGATATCTTTATCTGATAATGCATTGACACAGAAAAGATAAAGCAAGTTTAAAAGTGTGCATTTAAAGACTTATTTTTCATAAAATAACACAGTTATTCTCTCTGATTTCTCTCTGAGTTCATTTCCCGTCATTTTTATGACACTCTAAGTTGAAATACAGGTAAGAGGAAGATCATGTTTTTTAACTGCCATGAATGTTCCTTTACAATGAACGGCAAGGCATCCACATAGACAAATGGCAGAGCAGAATTCCTTTTCTGTGCTTATTACACAGAATCATAGAATCACAGAATGGTTAAGATTGGAAGGTATCTCTAGACATCATCAAGTACAGCCCCTTGCTCCAGCAGGGACACCTAGAGCGTGTGGCACAGGGTGGCATCCAGACGGGTTTGGAAGATCTCCAGAGAAGAAGACTCTACAACCTCTCTGGGCAGCCTGTTCCAGGGCTCTATCACCCTCACAGGAAAGAAGTTCTTCCTCATATGGAGGTGGAACTTCCTGTGTTTCAACTCACACCCATTACCCCTCGTCCTGTCACTGGCCACCACAGAGAAGAGCCTGGCCCCATGCTCCCTACAATCACCCCTCAGATACTTGAATATGTTAATCAAATCTCCTCTCAGCCTTCTTTTCTCCAGACTAAACAGGCCCAGCTCACCTAGTCTTTCCTCATACGACAAATGCTCTAGTCCCTTAGTCATCGTCGTGGCTCTCCACTGGACCCTGTCTAGACGCTCAGTGTCCCTCTTGTACTGAGAAGCCCAGAACTGCATACAGCAGTCCAGGTGTGGCTTCACCAGGGCTGAGGAGAGGGGGAGGATCACCAACCTTGGCCTGCTGGCAACACTCCTCCTAATGCAGGCCAGGATCCCATTGGCCTTCTTGGCCACAAGGGCACACTGCTGACTCATGGTTAACCTGTTGTCAACCAGGACTCCCAAATCCCTCTCTGTGGAGCTGCTTTCCAGCAGTTTAACCCCTAATCTGTCCTGGTCCCTGAGGTTATTCTTCCCTAGGTTCAGGACCCTGCACTTACCTTTCTTGAACCTCATGAGGTTCCTCTCTGCCCAACTCTGCATCCTGTTAAGGTCTCTCTGAATGGTAGCACAGCCCTCGGGAGTGTCGGCCACTCCTCCCAGTTTGGTGTCATCTGCAAACTTGCTGAGGGTGCACTCTGTGCCCTCATCCAAGTCAAGTTATTAGCTCTTGAGGAAATATTGCAAGGTGTCTTGCTGTACCTTGGGGTGCATTACTTCACTTTTTTCCCTTAAAGAAAATCTTCCTCAGCAGTTCTTAACAAGCACTTACTGATTTTTGGATTCTGAATACTATGCTATTTATAGAGTTTGTGGAATCAGTTGGATGATGTGAAGATAAAAATAGATTTGGTTAGAAAGGTGTCCATTAATTAAAGTTCTGTGAGAACATCCAATCCTAGAAAAAAAAAAGATGTTTCGCTGTTTTGCATTGCTGAACAAGGACTTTTTTGTCTGTCTTGCTTTGCTTTGTTTTGTTTTGTTTGTGTGCTTACTTGTTTTTTATTTTGGCGTAGAAAAGAAGCTGACAAAGTAAAGTACAAAGTAAAGTTGCAAGGATCCCAAAATGTCTGGGTTCAGTTCTGCTTAATAAAGCTGCCCTATTGAAGGAAAAAAAGTGTGTATATATATATACATATATATATATATATATATAAAATTGCCTTGTATTTCTAGTCTGTTTTACAACAACTTTTAAAACTGTTTACAAAACTGAAGTTCAACTTATTAAAATGATTTTGGGAAAGAAAAATAATTAAATCAAGCTGGAATCATTTTTTTCTTATTGAAATATTTTTGCTCTTAATGCTTATGAACTGGAGTCAAATATGGCCCAGAATTTGAAACCTGAGCTGTACTACTATTACTCCACAGCTTGTGACTTCATTCATTACGTTATACATACATGGTTTTCAAATTTCATCTCTCCCTCCAAAATCTCTGCACATAGGAAATGGATGAGTAAAATGTGAGATATGATGAGATGCATTTTTATCTTCTTTGAAAGAGACTCACTTTAAAATAAAATTTAAGAACATATATATTTAAAATGTGTTAATTTAAACCAAAAAAGTAAAAATTTGTGATTTGAAACACCGTATTTATTTTAAATCTAATATCCTTAGTGTAGCATGGTTATTTTATAAGATTTCGCATTACAATTCTCATTACAATGGGACAGTAAAAAATGTCAAGATGTGGGTACAGACGGATCTAAATGCATTATGTTTTTTTTGTTGTTGTTGTTTTGTTTTCTATGGCCTTTGTTAATAATTCTTTAAATTGTCTTTCTTTTTTAAGCAGGGCTTGACATTGATGATCCTTACTGACTTCAAACTTTTTTTCTGAATACTAATAGCTAATTTAGTTAACTACTGTTTCTTTGTTTTTAAAATGCTTTTGATCCCTCTCATACACATTATTTTGCACTCAGATTTGATATTGTGTGCAAATGCCCAGTGTTTTGAGATCATGTACATATCTAAGCAATCTGCTGTAATTTTCATTGTGTTAATGAATACCTATTAACTTGAGTCTTCATAACTAATCCTCTAAGAATTTGTTTGACAGGTCCACTGACAGTTTTCCTCCACTATAAAACTAAGAAAAAAAACTTCCTTTTAGCAAACTACTCTTTTTTTATGGTACAGAATATTTGTCAATGTGCCAAATAAATCTCTTCTGTTTTATAGTTTTACCTATATGTTTCACATGAAATCAAATGTATCTATGTGAAATTTCACAATCATCATGGTAAGCTTTTGACTGTTTCTCTAAATAGCTCCAATGTCACTACTGTAAAAGAAAAAAAAAGTTTACACTCCCCACTCAGTTCAGTCTATAGTTACCACTGATACAAAAGAATTTGGTCTTTTGAGAATTACTTTATCCTCAGTGAGTGCATTTTTATCTTAAGTCCAAAATACTTAATATTAACATCCATAATATTTACATTTTTGGTGGTCTGAAGTTATATGAATGTATTTTATCTGTATTAAATACTGCCTAGAAGCCTAAGGCAAGATTAAGGTTCCCATGTACTTGGCAGCCCACAGGAACAGAAATCAGCAATTATCCCCCAAAGTTTAATAATTTAAGCCCCCAATCCTGGAAATGATTGCAAATTATCTTAATTACTAAACTATTTGTAATTCCTGCACAATTAATGAGGCTGATTTCATGCATAACTGTTAACAATTTGTAGTCCTAAAGAGACATGAGAGGGGAAAAAAAACCAACATCAATATAAAGAAGAATCAAATACAACTTCCCTTGTTTTGCAAGCATAGAAGCAATGATAAAAGAAATTATTTCTTACTGTTCAAGTCATAGAGCCGAGAAATAAAACTAGAAACTTTAATTGACCTTAACATCTATGTAACCTGAGATTTGTCTTTTGATCAAGAGCTTTATCTGTAAGTGACAGAAGAAAAGTAGCGAGGTACTTCAGTTTTATTAAAATTTATTTTAGTTAATAGTTTATAGATCATCTACATGGTTTACTTAATATTTAGGATTAGAACTGGAAAACTTGGTGATCTTTATCATAAACTGTCACGAGTCAACTGTATGTTTATATTTATCTTCTGAAAGGGAAAATTATTTTCATGGACATTCTGTTACAGATGCTGTCAGATTTGTAAATCCCCCAAAGTGATAATTAGACTGAGTCAGTCAGTTCTAGCATACCATTTGAGTTACATAGTAACTTAATTTTATCACTTCCCTGGTAAGATCACCTGAGACTCAAACTCTGTGAACCTTTTGTCTCTGTTTAAAAGTAAGATTATCTCGGGCTATCTCATGTCTACTTTATGCTCTTCCATGACATAAAAATTTATGCATATAATAATTTTCATTCTCCCTACGATTAATGTTAGATTAAGAATTATTAAAATGAATAATTCTTGAAATGTAAAAACTACCCAGGAAAGGAGAAACTTCCAAAAGAAAGTAATTTCTGAATTGGCTAGCTGAAAACATAAAACCTGATGACGAGAAAAGCATCTTTTATTTCTATTTGTATAATATACATAATATCAAAATCTATGCTACAGAAAACCTTATGTTCTCTCCATAAACTCAAAAGTTATTAGGCCCCATTTTTTCCCAAATATCATCTTCAATAAGCAAATATTACTACATCTAGGAATAATTCTAAATAAGGATTTAAACACTGCAGGGATTAGGTTTACAATATCTACTGCAGAGGCATCTGGGTCTATAAATATTATAGTAATTCTAAACTGCACATCTAAGATATCTAAGTTCCCAACACACTGTGAGACAATTGATAATCTAAAATTGAAAGCCATAACAGTCAGAATACTGAAAAAGAGGGTGTACAATCCAGTTAATAGAGAAATACTAATGATGTGAAAAGGTCTAAATTCTAGGTATCTGCATAAAATCTGAAAAAATAAAATAAAATCTTCATCATGTTTTTTTTTTTCAATTGTCTAAAGCAAAACTGTTCAAGGCTAATTCACTGAACAGTCTGAATCATTTTGATAACATTTAATTTTTCAGGAACTCATCTGGTCAATATTGACTCAAGGATCTCCAGACAAGCCCACATAACATGATGTAATTTAGAGTTATGGAGAGAAAGCTCCTATATGACCTATATGACTGAATGTAGATTCTTCCATCTGTCTTACCTGTCTAGATTCCTTTCCACATCAGATATGGAAGAATAAATTAGTCTTAACCTTAAACCATCACCACTGTTCCTACTAAACCGTGTTCTTATATGCCTCATCTACATGTTTCTTGAACACTGCCAGAAACAATGACTCCACCACTTCCTTGGGCAGCCTGTTCCAATATTTCACCACTCTTTCCGTGCAGAATTTTTTCCTAGTATCTAACCTGAACTTCCCTTGGCCCAACTTGAGATCATTTCCTTTTGTACTATTGGTAGGACACAGTATCCAAGGTGCAGCCTCACCAGTGTCAAGGACAGGGATATGATCACTTCCCCAGTCCTGCTGCCTTAAGTAGCCCAAGTAGTACATATCTTCTACTTCCCCTCTTTCTCCTCATACATTTGGCAGGTTGAGCTGTTTTTCATGGTGCCTGAGTTAGCACCGGGGTAAAGATGTAGCATACCACAGCTGAGGATGCTGCAACGCTCCACTATGATTTCAAGGCTGTACAGTTTCAGTTCCTCTCCCATCTTCCCTAGGAGAGCATTAGTAGATGATAAATCTGTGAGGAAGTACCAGTTTGTGAATTTAAGTGCAGTGCGTTGGCTGGAGGTAGATCAGGTAAAATTACAGGTATGTTCTCTTCCTATTTTTTATATTTTTAAGCAAACACCAATACACCTGAAAATTTAAATGCAGCCAATGTCTTTTGAGAGTGCCATCAGCATCATTTTGATTAGTTTCAACTAATCATCGAAAGTACTTGAAAATGAGTGATTCAAATCTTACTGTCACAAGAATATGAGCATTGTCCTTCCCACAGCATCTCTTCAAATATAACAATCTGTCTTCCTACGAAGCAAAACAGTAAAATATGGGTACATGATTGCTTATCCACAAGGTAGAGCATTATTTTTCAGAGGACTATTTGTTTTGTGATTTTACCTATTTAAAAGTAACATTTTTTAAGTGGTACAGACAGTTTAATTGCAGATAATGATGGGAAAACTACTGAAACAATCCCTGCAATTATATGCATAAGGAGCTATTGTTAACTGTGATGATGAAAGAATTGGAAATGTACAGTATGGAAATGTAGAAAACAGCCTCACTTAAGCATATTGGGATCAATTATTTTATAAAATATTGCTGTTCGATTAATTTCAACAGAACACGGTTTTGTAAATTAAATAGAATTCAATTACTCTTTTGTAATAGAATAGAAAATATCAATTAAATACAATAGAAATGCAATTAATGCTTAATTTTCCACAATTAATCATTTGCATTCACTGAAATCTATGGACAGACTTGCAAAGAAAGTTTCATTCGACCCAACTTAAGATACTTGCAATGAAAATGCGAGCATCTGAGCCGATCATCTTAAACTTCCATTGTAGTTAATAGAGAAAAAAACTAAACTTCTTCGTGTTGCCTTATATGACCTATTTGAGATGTCTACTTTAGGATGAGATGAGTCACATCCTACTGAAAACTGTTCTTCTGTCCCCACCATGAAGGAAATTTAAGACTACTAGCTCACATTAGATGCCTGTATTGTAAATATCTACATTTGTGAGATGAATCATACACACAATGACTGTAACAGGTTTTTGCTCACAGATTTGCCTGCATCTCTAATGTGGTAAAAGGATTTTAAGGTATGCACATATTCGTCTTTCTTTTATTGTCCTCTGAATGTATTTACACTTACAATGATGGTAGTAGATGCATTAGGCAGAAGAGACATAGTTCAGACATCTCACTAGCCCCAGGAAGACAAAAACCACTGTCTCATATGAACACACATATGAACAAATAAATATCCATCATGTGGATTTTATATTTTTCTATCAAAAATCAGTTGATAGCTGCAGGGAAGTGACAAGAATCAATAAAAAGGGCCCACAAATGTGTGCCAGGACATTAATTTATGCTTTTAAATTCCCAGTATTGCTGCTCATCTGAACACAGACCACTGCCTGTTTGAGTTCTCTGGGTCCAATTTTTAAAATCATTATTATTATTATTATTTTACTTTTGTCACAGTTAGTTAATAATAAACAAATAAATGCACAAATAAATAAACTTCACTTTTGGGATAGGCATTACAGAAATAATAATAGTAGATTGTAAATAATAAATAGCAAATTGCAATAGAAATATTTTTGTAGAACTTGTAGCAGATGTGATCCCTCTTTAGCATGAGAAGTCTTGTTGCTGCAATCCTAGGAATATTAGCCTATGACTTGGAAAGTGGATTGTACTAAATGGATCTAAAGCAACTCTGGTTATACTCAAAGATGATTTGTTAACAAGAAGTCCACAGTATTAATGATGATACTTCACCACCCTTCAACATTAAGTAGACAACATACAGTATAAAGCAGAAACCAATTTCACTTTAAGAATAATAATATCAAAGAACTCTCTTCTCATTAGCATGTACTCTTATCTCTTAGAGAGATTACATTTTCTTTTGAGATGAACTCTCACAGCAGCCATGCATAAAAATGAAGTGCTAAGGACACTTTCAATATTTTGCTTTATAATGTTAAAAATTTGACCTTGTTAATAGTATACACAAAATACAGGTTGGGTTTGCTAATATTTCTGCACCTTAAGGGAGTTCAGAAAGGCAAGTTTAGCTCAGGCCCTCGTTTGCTTTTTTTATTCACAACTCTAAATACTGCAGAGCTGTTCTTGCTAGTTCTGATTCTGCTGAATCAGCTCCTCCAGAAGCATCATTGTTCTGGCACAGGTTACAGACTGCTTAAGAAATGTGAATTAGGTGCAGTGGTGCATAGGAATGAGCAGAAGAACTTGAAAGCTGTTTTATATTTTGTCTGCTCAACTCTGTCTGCCTCTGTAGTGCCTATATCCAGATTAGCCCTAAGCTTCAAAGAGTTTTTAACAAAGCTTCAAAGCAGGCAATTTATGCATCATTATTATCTTACTTTGAAAGCACACCTTTTTCTTCAGGGTGAAAACATTCTTTAAAGAGAGATCCTTTTAGAAATCTGAGACAGAATTCCAAGATACTGAATTAAACTCGGCAAAAAATTGCTACCTCTATCCTAGGCAATTTTGTCCTTGTAGCTTTGGAACAATCTGCCTTGCATTCCTTTTCAGGGTCATTTTGTCATATCACTAGAAGATATTCCTTACAAGTCCATAGATCAAGAGGTCACTATGTATTTTCAAGCACTAAAAAAAAAAAAAAAGGAAAGAAAAAAAAAGCAATTAAGCAGAAGGAAGCTGAGAAACAAGCTGACGTGATATAGCTTGTGCCTCAGCAGGATAGGTACTCTGCTGTGTAGATTAAGCGGGCCACCACATGATATTTCAATGAGATTAAAAATTACTGCAGAGAGGCCAGATTTATGGGTTGTCTACTGCTCCCCTCCTTGTGGTTAGGTATCGTAGTGAAAATCAACATTCATGCTGCATCTCCTTCTCAACCGTCCATGTTTTACAATATTCTGACAAAGAAGCAAGGCATATGAATAGCCATGCTGTGCCTGAGCTTAAACAGATCTGGACATGATTAACGGCTGATGCTAGGCACTTTTAACCTTATGATGATATTCATTTGAAGGTGGCAAAGTGCATTCTTCTATACAGAGTAAAGTCTGTATGGTTCCACTTTCACTGGTGTTTCCAAAGTATAATGTGCCTGCTGCAGATGGACGGTTAGTCAAATAACCTGGCATCTGTACCAGTACAACAAAGTGTCTGAATGAGAACGTATCAACTGAGAGGTTTTCATCAAGTGACCAAACTGATACAATACAGACAAAACCCTTCATTATTCATTGATGATAGACAGTATAAGTATTGGCAGTGCTTTCATGTTCTGAGTAGAGAGTGCTGGAATTTTCCGAATGTGTATTTATTTAAATCTGCTTAACCAATATTCTGAACACATATACAATGTTTAAACATAAACCATAAAATTGGAGCATGCCTAATCTTGTGAGAAAATATTGATCTTTCAATTGGAAGTGAGGGAAGTGATTTAAGGTTAATCAACTTAAGATCTCTTAAGTGGTGAATGAGAGTATCCACAAAGAGTTTGAAATAGTGAAACTAGTTGTCTTTGAATTCACTTCTGTAGCTTATTTAGATAAAGGTGCCTTATGATCCTCAGTGAAACAAGTAAAATTTTGTTAGGTGGAAGATATAATCAAAGAATGACATAAAAATTTTGTTGGAAGGGTCCTCTGGAGGTTGGTTGGTCAATCTCTCTGTGGAAAGCAGGACCTTAGACTACCTATTCAGAGGTCTGCCAAGATGTCTTGAATACCTTCAGAAGGTGATTCCACCACTGCTCTGGGAAATGTTTAATTGTTTCAAGGATTTCTTTTTCTTATATCCAAATGGAATTTCCCCTGAGACAGGTCTACAGTCTCTCAGCTGCTCACTGGAAATATTTATGAATATATAACCTCTTTCTCTTCCTTCCCAAGAGGTAAAAAATCCCAGTTTCTTGAACTTTTCCAGCACTCTAATTATATTGATAGCCCTTCTCTGGCCCTGCTCTTAGTCTTTATTGTTTCTCTTGTGCTGGAGAGACCAAAGCTGAGCGGAATATTCCAGTATCCCTGACAAGAGCTGAGTAGAGTGGGATATTCACATTTCTTCATCTGCTGACAATGTTCCCACTGATGTGGCTCAGAACACAGTTTGCCTTCTTTATGGCAAGTGCATAATTCTGGCTTAATTTGAGATTGCTGTACACCAGAACCCCAAGGTCCTTTTCATCAGAGTTGCTCTTCAGCCAGTCAAACTTTGTCCTGCACTACTGGTTGATATTATTCCATCCCAGCTGCAGGACTTTACATTTATCTTTGTTAAATCTCATAAAATTCCTCTTGTCCCAGTCTTCCAGCCTGTCAAGAACTCTGCTTATTTTGACTCTTCCTTCCAGAGTATCCTTCTCTCCTCACAGTTCAGTGATTTCCTACAAAGCTGGTGATGGTGTATTTAATCCTGTCATTCAAATTGGTTATAAAGATCCAATATTGACTCATGAGGAACTCTTGGCTGCCTGTCGGTTTGGCTTCAAGCTATCAACAACCAATTTTGAATTCAGCAGTTTAACCCATTTTCCATCCATCTCAAGGTTCAGTTCTTCAGGATATATCTTAACAGCTTGTCAGAGAGAAGGTTGCAGGACAGTCTGACAGACATCTTGCTAAAATTAAGGTGGGTTTGTTCACAGTTCTCCCTTCATCTACTGAGCAAGAAGTTTCCTCATACAGGCTAGTCTGGTTGGTCAGACACAATTTACCCTTAGCAAGTTTGTGTTGACTTTGTGTCTATTTGTGAGAGTTAAAATTGTTACCATTTTATTTTTGTCTTGTTTTTCATTACATATACAAAATATATAGCAGACACAATGATTTCCCAATTCCATCTGAACTCAATAGTCTCAGGAATTTTGGGTAAAGGAAAACTTTGAAGAAGTAACAAATATATCTATTTCTTCCTTCTGCCCAATCTACTTTCCTTTTGCTCTTTTTATCTTTAGAACAAAGAATATTCAAGTGTCAAAATATTTCCCTGCTAACAATTATGTCGAATTAGAAAAATAATAAAAAAAATCTCATGGAATAAAGCAATAAAGGAAAAGATTTTCTGCGTGGACTTTTTAGCCATGAATATGGATAGATCAGTAAAACCTTTAGTAGCAGTATAATGCAAATAGGAACCTTTCTTAGAGAAATTTATCTCACTTTGGCACAATTTGCTATTGGACATGTTGCTGTAAATGATATTCACTTTACTTCAATCACTTAAAAGTTTGGCATGTAGTCCAAGTTAGTTGTCTATGCTTTCTTTATAATCAATGGAAAGAAAGAACTGAGATCTCCAGAGAGTGATTTAGTTCATTTTTAACTAAGTATCTATTAGAAGCATGATGAATGCATCTCTGGAGATCTCTCTCTCTCTACCATCTTTGGAAGAGGTTTAAATGAATAGTCTACATCTTAAGCTTTAGATACTTAAACTGAGGTGAAATGAATCTCATTCCCTAAGCTAGCCCTTCATGCACAGAAATGTTAGATGAATGTCTACAGAAATAATTTTCTAGCATATGCAAATAATATGAATTGTAACACGGAAGCAACTCATACAGACAGGACTACCACACTGTTCTACAGGTATAATTGGCTTTGATTTTATTATTTTTGGTTCCTGAAAAAGACTTGGTCTGTTTTCAATAATCAAATAATTTCTGATTTTTTATAGTTTTTTTTTTTTTCATCATGAGGTCAGTAATTAAAATGCTTTATGTTTGACCATTCCTCAGCTTCTTTCCAAACAGATTCCAGATCAAAAGTCCTCTTCTATAGCTAAATGGCAGAATTGAAGCAAATATGTCAAAACTTTATTTTTGAATGCTGTGATTACTAACAACTCACTTGACTTTGGAATCCTCATAACTTTATGACCTAAAATAAATAAACAAACAAATAACTTTTTTTTTTTTTTGGACTTACTGCACTAGTTTTAAACATAAACTTCTGGTCTTACTGTTCAGAGCCTTCAGAATTTGATCTCTTTTCACTAATTCCCTTCTCACTCACTGATGATACTCTCATACTCTTCACTACTCTATCACATGTTGAGTTGCTAATTTATATTTTCCTAGTTTCTGCCTTTAGGCTACTTTCCCCATTGCATGGTGACAATTTATTTTCAGAAATAAATAATTAATTATAATTCACAAAAATTAATGGAGGGATTAATTGCTGCACTAGAAGGGAGAGGAGATTCTTTTATAAATATTAGACATTAAAACATTTAAAAACCTAGTTATGCATTATCCTGTATGTAATTAGAATTTGTAAATAAAGGTCACAGGCACAGCACTCCTCTGATACTCACCCAAGAAAGGAGAAGGTTTTTGGAGATACCCATATAAATAAGTTCAAACACTTTCATGAGAAATAACAAATGTATTTTACCACAATCCTGAGAAGTTTAAAAAAAATACACTCATTTCTAGCAAGGTTTCCCTAGCAGAAATCCATTGGGAATCACTCAAAGAGATAATTTAAAATTAAAAAAAACAGAAAGCTTTCTTCAAATTTCTGCCAAAGAAAGAAGCAAACAGATAAAAATCAGTGTACACCAAATAAAAAAAATCATTTATGACAAATTAACTTTAATGAGGTTATTTAATAACTTTATATATACAGAATGTACTTCTTAGCTGAATTTGATGACTTCCATGTACTATTTCAATTTTAAGTGAAGCATATTACTTTATACGAAAGATAATCCAATTGTTTAGAATAACATGAGCCATTGTTGAAGACAAATAAAATGCCATAAGAAGAGGAAAAGTGTCCATGTCTCTTGCACAGAAAGCAGAGAAAATCACTTCTGAACATCTGTTAAAGTACTGAAACATGTTCTCCACAGATCTTCTGTTGCGACTAAAGCCAACAGTTTTTGTGGAGGACAACGTAACTTCTTGGGACTTCTACTTCACTACATGATGCAGCCAATCTTTATACCTCCTATTTCAGTGACCCACACAATGCACATAGGTTACTTCAGATACAATAGTGAGAAGTCATGTCATGACACTGGTTCACAGCTTACTTGAGACTTGATGTGCAATGCTGATAGCTGCCGTTCATGTGGTCTTGTCCTCATTTACCTTTTAGCACCATTTCTATAAATAATGGTAATAAGGGAGATATAATCTCACATAAAAATCTCTGTTTTAAGATTATTGAGTAGTATAATGTTCTTGTAATGCTGCCTTCCTCCTGAATTGGTATAGGCTGGACATAAGTACACCGCTGTATAATAAGTAGTGTTTAGCAATGCCTCAGGCTACTTAGTCCTAATTATGCTGCACTGACACACAGCATAAGTTGAAGCAGGTACCAATCGCTGACACGCTGGGCTTGCTAACACTTTGTCAGGAGAGTTGACTTGCTACATCTTAATTGTCATCCTTGCTACATCCATTGTCATGCTTCTAGGAGGGATAACTGATCTATTGTTGCTATCTTGTATTACTAAAAATCTGATTTTGGCTAACATTATTGGTTGCTAATATCACTACTGTGTGGGTACATATAAACATAAAGTTAACAGAAAGTGTTTAACAATGATTTTCTTCTGGCTGCACAAGGAGGTCACTAGCTTTGAGTAGCACTAATACAGCAGTACTTACTATGCATTACCTAATCCCAGGGGTTAAATAAAACTTGGCCATTGGCATTAGGGAAATTTCCAAAGAGGAATTTGGGCAGTCATATTGTTCATACAGGAGGTCACTGATGTAAGTAGCACAACTTTTTCAGTGTGTATCAGTGATTCTATTATGAAAACACAGTGTAAAACTTCAAGCTTCTCTGTTGTGTTTTTGCATAAGGCACTTCTGCCTAAACTTTGCCAGCTATATGTATCTCTGTGCTTTTTCTTTTTCTTCTTTTTTTTTTTCCTTTTTTTTTTTTTTTTTCTACAAAGCATTGGCTGGTATCTTAACTGGCACAAACCTGTGTTCTCCAGGAGATCTTAATTTGAAGGCATCTGGTTCTGCTGCAGTTTTAATCACTAGTGTACCCATTAATGTTCATTTTTTCCCTGTTAGTGGTGTTTTTTTGTTCTGCTGAATACTTCAATGTCATTTATCACACTGACATGTTACTGGATACTTTATCATAACAGGCAAGGGCAACAGACAATGGGCCATGTATCAGGGCCCCCAGGAATGGTGTCCAGAAAACACAGCAAGAGTTAAATGAACTAGCTTGCTATTCTTATATGTCCACAGCATTCCTGGTGCTTTGAAATTAATTGAGCACTTGTGTTTTGCAGTCAGTATTCCATTCATGCTCATGAGGACATTACACAACAATTACTTGAAGTAAAAATGATTGCTTAGGCATTGTGTTTTGGACAATAACATCTGAAGTTTGTGCTGTGGAATTTGACTTTTGGAGTCTTCTAATTCTTTGTTATTCCACGGTTATTCCACTTTCATAAATGATGAGCAAGCAGAAGGTTTCACACATGAGAATTATGCTGGAAAGGATTTGGCCACACACGCCAGTATAAATCTCACAAATCCTTGCTCTCATAAATCTTTGGTTACCCTATTCTGACAACCGGATAGCTCTCTCAAAATCAGTACAGTTTATGGCAAAAGTTATGGCTTTGCATGGCAGGATGATACTGTTATTTCTTTCTAGTAGAAGTACCACAAGGCACTCATTTAAAACAATAAATAACTTCAATTTCAGTTCCTCCATCGTGATTTGACTCTAATCTTCAGGCAGCAAGTGTGGCTGTTCTCATACATTACTGTAGAAGAAAACAAAGCAAGAGCTCATGATTCAAGATCTGTGACTGGGGGTCTGATTTAGTTTTACGATCTCACAGTAGTCAAGGTTCCCTAAGCTATTTATCTTTGAATCATTGGTAACCCATTTTCCTTCTCAAAAGGAAATGGGTTAAATATTCATATAGTTATTAATTTCATATGATTTTAGAATAAAAATTTACATGGATTACAGATTATTTTGTTGTTTTCTTTCTTCTTTACAAGAAAAGCAATGTGCCAATCAATTTATTTTCATTTAAACATTCTGGATAGTCCACTAAAAAATCTTTCTCAGCTGAACATTATCATGTAAAGTGAATCAATATTTTTTCTGCCTGTATGCAACCGATTAAATTAGTAAATTACTTAGCAAGAGTCACAAATAAATTCCATATTCTGTTTTTGCTCGCCAGAATAAATATGTAGTGTATAAATATATGCCATGCCACAAAGACAGATATATAATACAGAAAAGGCAGTGACATTTTTGTTTATACTGTAAAATACTCAGCCTCCTACATCCAAGGCTAATGCCATATTAGCTGTTTATATTTAAATAAGACTTTACCAAAAAAAAAAAAAAACTCAAGCACTATCTCAAGTGCTACTTATTTGAAAAAAAGTTTTCTCAAACTAAAACATGGAATAGAGTAATATTTGACATAATATACAACTGTGCAATTTAACCACACTTAATTTATCAAGATAAAAAGGTTTTATCCAGACTGTGTGTGTGAGAGATAAGAAATCTGGAGCTTATTTACAGAAGACATGAATAAGAGTGTCCACAAGCTAAGCCAATGACTTTTTATTTAAATGAAATTGTTATCTTTGCATTATATTAATGAAGATGGTCATTTGTTCTGAAGACAAATGTGTGGAAGAAAGAGGGATGTGAAATGCATCAGGGTTTATGTTAAAAATTTCCTACGGAATTAATTTCTTTTGCATAGATAAAATCAAATTGCTTTCTGTTATTTTTCTAATCTTAGAACACAATTCCAAAAACTGAACCATTATGTTTTTGAAAGATGACGTTCATATATCTGCTTCAGAGATTCAGAACCCAGGCATGTCATTCTTACATGCAATTAATGTTATCTTCTTTCAAGACTCTTTTTAAGTACAGTCAAGACAATAGTTGTCATGTTTTAACAGAGTTCTTTAGACTTGGAATCAGATTCTTTCTGAGTAGTTCTGAAACGGTTATTTAGGAAATAATGAATGAGTCAGTGAGGCAAGGAGATCTCAGACAACAAATACATGGGTAGAGGATAATAAATGTTGTAGTATAGTCCCTGTAAAACCCTAGGCTTCATGTATCCAAACTGTGTGACAGACAGCCTTCAGTGTCACCAAACGGCCTCATTCCTGTCTCAGACAACTCTGAATCCCAAATCCCTACTGTGTTAGAACCCTGCCTAGCTCAACAATAAGCCACTCAGTTACATTTTGGATACAGCTGAGGTTGTGCTGGGGGAGTCAGGACACTTGGCAAGTTTTGTAGAGAGCCTTTTTGTGGTATGGTGTGGTTAAATATTTTGGTTAAAGAATCCTTTTGTCCAGTCATCTGAAATCACATGAAAGACTTCAAAATAGATTAATTAAAATTAAATACGAACATAAACATTTATTCATAACATCCAGAACACATACTAAGTCTAATATGTTTAAAGAATTAGGTGAAGAAAGAAAAACATTGCTAATCTATTTACACAATGAGTTGACCATAACAGTCTGCCTTTCCTTCAGCCTGTTCTCTTGTTCTTCCCCTCCCAACAAGGCAAGTTTTCAGCTTTTGTTTATACCTTCTCCAACCTTTTGGGAGAACAACAGCTCTTAACAGGCAGCTCCTATTACAAATTGCTCTAGAGGATCTTGACTAGTTTCATCTTGCAGCTGATGGACTTTCCAACTGCACTGGACAGATGGACCAGTCCAGCAGATGGACTGTCCATTGCAAAAGGTCTTTTTGATTTTTATATTTTAAGAGAATAAAGAACTGTGAAGATATCAAGATTTGAGACAATACGAACAGGAAAGGGAGTGAAAGATATATCATGAAAGTATCTCTTCCCAGTACAGAATGAGGCTAGCATTTCTGGAACACTTCATAGATTTTTTTGAACATTAAAATTGGACATTAATTTTTTTGGACTTTTTTTTTCAAATGAAACTAAAGAGAGAGAGAAAGAAAGAAAGAAAGAGAGAGAGAGAGAGAGAGAGAGAAAGAAAGAAAGAAAGAGAGAGAGAGAGAGAGAAAGAAAGAAGAAAGAAAGAAAGAAAGAAAGAAAGAAAGAAAGAAAGAAGAAAGAAAGAAAGAGAAAGAAAGAAAGAAAGAAAGAAAGAAAGAAAGAAAGAAAGAAAGAAAGAAAGAAAGAAAGAAAGAAAGAAAGAAAGAAAGAAAGAAGAGAAAGAAAGAAAGAAAGAAAGAAGAAAGAAAGAAAGAAGAAAGAAAGAAGAAGAAAGAAAGAAAGAAAGAAAGAAAGTCAGCAATCCCTAAGGAAAGTCAAAAAAAAAAAACTCAATATTTGCTATGTGTTGAGCATTCTGAGAGCTGCTGGCCATTCTTATCTCTCACTGACATACAAGTTTATGTGAAAATGCAGAACATGAGATGATTGAACCAAAAGGCACAAAAGAAGAATTAGGAAAAAGAACAATAGATTCAAAATAGAAGAAAAATTCAATTTTCAGCTTTACCCTTATCCTTCTAATTGGTCCTATCTTCCATAGCAGAAGGAGGTATTGCAGAAACCGTATAAAAATATTCATATATACATTTTTAAATTTAAAATTAATGAATCCTAATTGTGCTGCAGTAATCCACTTTAGGGCATGATTGACACTTCAAAGCTATGTTCTGATTAATTATTTGGGCCTTCGGATTATATTATAGCTATTCATCAACTTTCAGCAATGAGTCTTGGGACCTAATCGCTAAAACGTCATGAAAACCCTATAGCTATGTGGAATAAAAGAAATGGATACAGTGAGTAATAATTGCTTCTTATGTTTGGGTCTTTCCTATCTCAACACTTAGCTTGATAAAAACAACATAATTCTTTTTAATTTAAGTTCTGTTTTTCCATATTACATCTCTGTCTCCTAAACCTTCAAATTTTCTATGACTTATATCTATTAAACAACTGTGCAGATCAGCAAAAAGAAATAGTAACTGTAGGTTACTGTAGACAAGTAACTGTAGACAAGACCTATGCAGTAATACTTCTGCTATCATTCTTTTTTTTGGTTTGAGCCTTTCTCACAGTTCATCAAGATTCACATGCTTCCACTTTGTGTTTTAGGTCCCTCCCCATATAGCTTTCTGCATTGGAACTCAATCTGAGTGAAATTCTGATATGTTGCATGCAATTCACTGCATTGCAAGGCCAATGCAATTCCTTTGGGAAGAGTCAATAGCAAAATGCTTATAAGTTTTATAAAATAGCCTTAGGGATTTCAAGAACTAAGTGGCGTTTGTTTTCTATAGATGTGGCATTCATTAGACTAGGCATTATATACAAGGTTTATCTAAGAATAATATCCAGTTGAACTTGCCATTACAGATTCCCCTTTGTACTGTTCTTCTGTTAGTAGTGTGAAAACTAACTTGCTTAATTTTTTTTCTGTAGACTACTGCTCTTTGATAAAAAAGGTACTCGGTGCATAGGAACAGTGACCTGAATGTCAGATGGCAAGCAGGGACATGAGGAATACAATTTCTTTTTGCAGCTGAAGAAGCAGTGATATTTTCATGCTGAATCATCATGTAGATTATAAATTCTGTATGCTTTTAAATAACAACATAAACTTTCTTTAATAAAATTTAAATGTTTAAATGTTTAAAAGTTTAAATGGACAAAACTTCAACAGGGAGCAATTCTCATTTGATCTGTTTGCTCTAGATTATGTCGTATCAAAATAGGAATTTAAACTTCTGACACTAGATTTTCAATAAAACATGTTGAAGAGAATGTGCCCTCATGTTTAAGGAGTGTTTCTTTTCCAAAGATGTGACATTTTTTTGACATTGCCTCATGTCTATTCTCTATAGGAAGTGTTCTCTATAAAATACAGGATAGAGTGTGTGTAGCTCCATACAAATGTAAATGCTGATACAATAATTCACATGTAACTGTATCTGTAACCTCCAGGGTGACTTTTAATATAAAAGCCAAGATTAGACATGGGCAATTATCCAGAGTGACTGGGAAAAGGGATAAAGGGAAAACAATTGTAGGAAAAAAAAAATCAAGTATCTATATGATGCAGATGCCTTCCTCACCATGTTCTGGTGAGAAGGACAAGTCCTTTAAGAATTTTGCTCCAGACAGAAGTCATTTATCTTTGTTTCTTTTTTTCTACAAGAATATAAGCACGAGTAGGCATTTGGAGGGGGGAAGGCATTTGGAACTCAAGGAAACACTTGAAACATGGAAAACACATGGAAAATGAAAAGTTGCTGAAAACCCTGAACCTCTAGATCTAAAACTGACAGTACAGAGCCAGGAAAACTATGCAGAGCAAAGACAGTATTATCTGGTAGCTGAATTTAAACTAAAATCATTTTATGTTCCCTTCTTATATAAATTTTTGTGCTTCACTTTGTAATGAACAGTAGGACTAATTTAATTCACTTTTATATAGCTGAAATGCAGGTACTTACATACGAACTAATATTTCTAGCAACCTCTATAGCGTGAGACAGACACAAGTGAGGAAAAACTTATGTTGCTGGAACAACCTAAAGCAAGTCAGAGGAAATGTTCTATAGAAATGCCTTTTTTTGAAGAGTAAATTGAGCCTAGGGTAATAATTGACACCTACTAAATACATCAAAATCACTGTGAGATAGATGCCACAAGAAAAACAAAAGTCCTGCTAAGTAAAAACCTTTTTTTTTTTTTCTTTGTATTACTACTAGAGCTATCTGGCAATAAATTAAAAGATATCCTGAGAGACCAGTGTCTGTTTACATAATCCAAAGACCTGGGGAATATTACCTGCCTGCCTGAAGTATGCAGCAATATGCTAAATGCGTCAAGTTCACATGCCATCTAAACCATGCCTCTTCGAAAAGCTTAGTAGATGGCAGACGGAGACCATAGAGATACTATGGACAAATTCTGCTATAATATTTCAAATTTAATGTGTTATCTTTTTGACTGGTAATGTAAAATAGCAGTGCAGGATCATCATTAGTCAGCCTCTGAGATTTTAGGAGTTAGAATATGAAGGGAGGTAGACAGGCACTCTTGTTAAGTCTAGATTTAGAGGGAAATCAACTGACAGAAACCTACTGATTAGTCATGAAGTTGCAGGATTAAAAGATTCAAGTTCATTGTCATAATGTGATGTTCCAAGGACGGTAGCAGAATCTGTCTCAGCTTATAACAGGCACAACAGTACTGATAGATCAAGGTCTTCAGAAGTACTTAGCCCAGTTCAATTCTTCTCTCCTTACTTCCTTTCACAATGATGTTAAATAGTCCATTGATCTTAATTTAAAAAGTTTTCAGTCAATACTGAAAATTTCTGAAAACCTAGGATGTTTTGAAGCCTGAAATAGTGCTACAAACACTCTTTAAATCGTCTGCTTATCTGACAGCCTGGAATATTTCATCATCTTTTACTAATTCCCTCTTTGTCTAGTCTATAGAAAATTACAGTATCCTGGTTAATATTTTATACTATGTATTGAAAAATCATATTGATCTGCAACTCTAATTCTCGTAACCCTGTCCTATTTTGTTTTCAGGAGTTATCCCAATACATTCATCCCTGCAGGTAGACATCACTGCCAGTTTGTTTGTTTAGCTGTTTTTTTTGTTTTTTTTTGTTTTTTGGTTAAACTGCAAAGGAGAAAAATCTTAATCTGAAGCCTGAAGATTTGGGAAGTATTTAAGGCTTTCAACCACAACAGCTGCAAGCATCTAGTAAAAGCCAGAATCAACAACCACACAATATTCTGCTCCTCCGTCTCCTTTTCATTCCTATAAGCAACAAATCTGCATCATTCAGCTGGGTGGGAAGGAGCAGGAGATTCAGGCTGCTGAATAAAAGAGCTACTTTCAGATCAGGAAATCTGGTGTGGAAACTCACCAGAATAAGATCGTCATTGCAAAAAGAGTCATTAGGAAGCTTTTTTTTTTTTTTTTTTTTTTTTTTTTTTGTGTGTGTGTGTGTGTGTGTGTGTGTGTGTGTGTGTGTGTGTAAATGTCCTGTGAAATATATGCAATGTTGTTTTTGCTGATAATGTATTTTTTGGAGTAAGGGGAAAAGAAAAAAAAAAGAAAAAAGAAAAAAAAAAGCCTCTCTCAATCTAGGCGTAATAAAAATGCCTGACTACCTCTCTTCATATTCTAACTTCTAATATCACAGGAGCTGGCTAATAAGACCCTACACTACTTTTTTACATTACCAGTCAAGAAAGATAGCACATTAAATTGAAATATTATAGCATAATTTGCCTCTGTGGTCTCCGTCTGCTATCTCCTAAGCTTTCCGAAGAGGCATGGTTTAGATGACATGTGAGCTTGACGCATTTGACTTCATTCAGACATTTTAAGAGTAAAGAAAAATAATAAAAAAAACTGTGTTGCTTCACTTTAAAATATTAATAATAATCTCTGAGATACATTAGGTTAAAGGTACTTCATAACTGTATGGATATTCTAGCCAAAATTTTTAAGGTATATAATTCTTTGTATGCTTGTCTTGTGCAAGCTTAAAGGGTCTTCTTCAGAATTGGATAATCAACTATTTCTTAATATTTAATACTTTGTTAAGTGTTCCCAGTTTACACTCCATAAATAGCTTTTCAATTATTTAGAGTATTTTGATGACTGTATTTAGATATCTCCAGGAACACAGATTCATTTCATGGATTCATTCTTTTGAGTGACTTTATAGCGCTGTGTGCATTTGAAATTTAGTAGAAATGCTATGAAACGTGTTTCCCTTTGCAACACTCTCCTTTTCAGAAAGGGAGAAAGAGCATGCTCTTCACTCTTCCATCATACATCTTTGCAATCGTCTTACTGTGAGCAACAGTAGCAACAGTAACAGCCATGAACTCGAGTGAGGGACATCATGTACCTATTCCCACCAAAACTATATGTTGTCTTCTTATATCCTAGTAGAAAAAAAAAAATGTAGCATATTCACAGACAAGGAGAAGCACAATGAAGTCTCCCTACATTTATATTTGTACTGCTTAAAGAATAATAATAAATAAGCAAATAAATAAGTTGTCAGTTTCCATTTTTAAAGATCTTTTGAGAACAGACATAGTAAGTGTCTTATTAAATAGCTATAGAATGTAAAGCATTTGTTTCTGATGTTTAATCTTTTCTTTTTCCAGCACCATCTCTTTCAATGTTAGAATTATTCTGTTAGATAGTTTTCCTTAATAGTACTAAATTTTGAACTCCTTTATCATCAAAGCCTCATTAAATATGGTGAGTATAAACATTTCACAGTCTTACTCATTTATAGCAAACTTTGGTATGTAATTCTAGAAACATACAAATGCTTCTTTTCACACAAAATAATATAAGAAACAGGTAGTAAGCATGTAACATATTCAATTTAAAATAACACACAAAATACATCCACTTCTATCAAACAGATTATTAAAAATTCAAATATGAAATGTAAAAGAACTCAGTATCCCTAGAATTGGAAATGGGTTTGCTTCAGATAAATATGATTTAATTGTTTTCCTCATAGAGGTCATTTCAAATGCATGATGCCATTGCAGATGGAGTATTGCATGTACTTTGGAATGACCTGTGGCAGTGCTTTTACATCATCAGTGACAGGTAGATTAGTAGGTCAGGCAACACATCATATTTCAGTAGAAACCAATTCATTTTAGCAAGATAAAGTATTTGCAAAACTTATGGTTTAATTCTAAAAGAATCATACATAGAGTGCAATGGACTTCATATTTTGTTTTGAAAGTAGCAGTATTTCTGACAAAACCATTTTTCATGAAAAAGAAAAAATATTATCAACCTGTCTTTGCAGAGAGTAGTTACCTTTCAGTTTGCAATTACATACATGCAGTATGGTATTGTGGAGAGTGAAGTTCAGACTTGGTAAATGACTTCCTAAAATCTGAATTTCAGAGGGTTTCATTAAAAACGATGGCAAAATTCATATTCCGTTCTGTAACTTGCACAGTGTGTCAAAATACTTCATGTAGCATGTTCAAAAGAATTTAATGTGTTCACAAATGGGGATGTTTGCTCAAGCCAAATCTGTTGATGTTCTCAGAAAGGGGATTAAGAAGTCATATGAATTGTCTAATAGTCATGGAGACGGGGGAGGAGAGAGTGCTTTGCCAAGGATTTTACTACATAAAGATGAGAACTTCTGTTTTACATCTCCAGTGACATTCTTAATTGCAACAATTCTGCAACAAGGAAACCAGAAGAAAACAAACCTTTGTGTTCCCCATACATTATAAAATGCAATAGATATATAAGGCATTACCTTTAAAGAGAAATGATTGGGTGGGCAGAGTGGGCATGCAGGAGGCTTATAGCCTTGAAGCCACTTTTCCTTATATCACTAAATTTGAAAGACAGAAAAGTCAAAAAGATTGTTCTTATGAGTTTTCAGGCACAGAACAGTGTATGTATGTGCATCTTTCTTAAGATGATTAATGTGATGAACTGTTGCATGTTCATCTTTGCTTTTTGTGGAGTTGCATCTATTTGATTCTTTCAAATAGCCTGGTAGAAGCAAAGCAAGAGCCAACTGTTGGATGTTTCGATATAACCAGAACTCAAAATCTCCTAAAATAACATCTATATTTTTTGTGCATTAGTTTTGCTATATCTGTGAGTCTTCTGAGGTATTCAAAGTACCATCTTCTGAGTCTTCCATTCTATCTAAAGGGAAATGTCTAACATGAAAAAGATAAAATCTGTTGGATTTTCATTTTAAAAAGGAAAAAAAAAAAGGATAATTCAATTCAGTGCTTATAATTTTGTTCCCGTTTTCCAGTCAAGACACCAAATTAAAATTCAGTTATTCACATTGCCCTGTCCAGCTGCTCCCACGCTGAAAGAATGGATGATAATCTGTAATTGTTACTAAATATCTTAGTCTATTGGAATGGCTCCTTCTTCACAGCTCCACTGGCAATCTGAGTTTCGCGCAATCTGGCAAGGTAAGCAGCTGCACTCTTACAGCTGTTTTGTGCTGTTATCTGCCAGAGATGGATGCACAGAGCAGAACTATGTCTGTTCTTATATAAGAATATTTCTTATTCTATTACTGCCTAGGGTTTCAGAGATTAATGCTTTTATTTGTATTTAGACATTTTATATGAAAAATTATAAAGATAGTTTATTCTCTTGAGAATTAATGATTTTCACATGTAATACTTCAAGTGAACATTTTAAAGAAATCAGGCAGATTGCCTGTGGTATATGAATACATAATGTGGCCATGTTCAGTAAAATGAGAAAAGCTCTCAGCATGAGTTGTGCAATGGACGTTAATGCTTCAAAGAGGAATGATAAAAAGAGGTAACCCTGTGTGTTCCGGGGGGTTGGACTAGATGATCTCTAGAGGTCCCTTCCAACCTTAAGCATTCTATGATTCTATAATTATTGAACTGAAGCTGCTTACATCTTTTCAAGTCTTGCTGATCTGTGTCAGCTTAAGCCTTAACTACTGTTTATCGAACATCAAAATCCCTTGATTTGGAAAAATGTTACATTAGCAGAACTGTTGAGAAGTGAGATTTTGCAAGTAAAGGATGTGTAAAGCTCATCAGCTGAGCAAACCAGACATCTTAAAACTACCACTGTATATAGCACTATAAATTAATCTATACTAAACAATATAAACACAGTTCTATGCAACAGCTACTAAATAACCATCACCACAACAACAGAGCAACTCTACATTTTGAAAAATACAGTACTTCACAGAAGATGATGCAACTTTCAGATACATATTTCAACTATTAGATACCCTTTCATGGATGCCTTTACAGTCATGAGTTTTGTATTTTCTGATGGTCACAAAAAAGAGGAAAATTGTGTGAGAACCAATGCACTGATATTTGTGGTCTTAATAACAGCATCCCTCTGAAAGCCTGATATCCTGCAACTTTTCATGATTTTATGATATAAAAGTGATATAGGCATGCTGTTAAATACCAGTAAGACAGGTAAATCTGTGCCTAAATCTGTGAAACAGAGTATTTGAGTACAACAAAACCAAATATACTATGCAGATTCCAGAAATTGACACCGACAAATGTAAAGCACAAAAGACTCTAAGATGTAAATGTACCTGGATATTAACTCTTTACCCATTCTTGTTAAAACTTGTTGATGCTGGGCAACAGGATACTACTGGTTGTACTACAGATAAGGCCTTTTGTAATAGTATCATAGCCTTCAGGTTACATGCTGAAGAGTCATTGTCTTCCTCTTAGTGCAATTATAACAATATAGTTCAATTTTCCAGATCATAGAAAAAAAATCGCAAGAAGTCTACATGAAAACATCTATTAAAGTAAAATTACAGCTTATAGAATAGGTAACCAGAGCGAACTTACTTTCTCTAACTGCAAGCTTATCTTGCCCTGTTCTTGCAAATTTCTAGTTATCAAGTCACTACTAAAAGATATCTGTTGTGGAATACATTTACAAAGCACATGCACAAAATGTTAACAACTTTTAGGAGCTTAGGATAATGAGAACAAGTTGTAGTAGATTATAAAGCCAAATCAAGCCAGTAAAGAGTTTTGTCATAAACTGATACCATTTATTGTAGGTAGTGTAGACATTGGGACTCTACAGATGAAAATCATTTTGGAGACTGACTGCTTGCTTTTGTGAAATCATTTCTTCAGTCCTGTAACAACTAGTGAGACCTCTTATTGCTCCAGCAGCACTGAAAAGAGTCATATTTACTCATGGTTCAAAATAATAACAATTCAGATTTTTAGACTAGTTTACTTAATTTGGTAATAAACCCAGTAAATTTACCACCAAGATGAATGTGACCAGTGGAACCACATATATGTAACAAATACTTCAGTCAAGCATGGGTATTTTGATTTAATATAGTGCTAATTTTCTGAAACTCTTTAGCTTGCGTTACATACAAGATTGATGATCTAATAGTCTCTCTGGTCTTAGTTTAAAAATATCAAAATGCTAATTTCAAGGGCAATAGGTATTCTCTTCCTTATAAGATATTGAAAGCTTAGAGGTATAATATATTATAATATAAGCCATGACAGTGATTTTGTTGTTATTGTTTGCCTTTTCTAAGCAGAAAAAATTAAATTCTGGTTGCCTTAAGTTTATTTGTACAGCAATAATCAATTATGTAAGAAATTCTCCTGATGAATAAATTGTGGATTTTATGTTCCATTCAGGCTGGAAAAATGTATTTAAAAAAAAAAGCACACTGGTAGTCACAATGGGTTCTGGGTAATATATTGTGCAGAAATTGGTCTGTCTCTAGCTTATTATTAAAAGTAGAGAAAAAAAAAGAGGAAGAAGTAAAAAACATTTTTCAAGTGTTAGCAGCTGCAGAAAGTATGCATTATCTCAAAGATTTTACACTGAAGGAAAATGCCAGCCTTTCAGTATGTTGCTCTCTCAGTCTGCTTTATGTAATGATATGCTGAAATGATAAAATGACAGCTAAATTCCAAAACCTGAAAGGAATGTATATTAACTTCTAGATATAATGGAAAACCTTTATTCATTTATTTTGAAGCTTTCGCAGATGGAACTAGAGAGCAGAATGGCATAAATCAGATATTTACCTTTAAAGTGTAGCCTCGTACTGTTACAGAAGTCTTAGTGATCGAGTCTAGGGGATGATAGACTTTTTTTTTATTTGAATAATATTGGGGCATTTGCAGTACATGAGGAATAGTTACGACATTACATTTTATGTATATAATCCTTTTACATTTCTACTACTTCCTGTAGTGCTCAGTTGTGATTCAAATTACAGACTGATTTTGACCAAAGCATCCATGTCTTAATCCTCTTTCAGCATATAGCAAAAATGGTCAGATTTATCAGTTCTGTCTTTGTCTTCATGTCTGAACATAAGTGGAGTTGCACTCCTCCTTTCCCTTCTAATTCTAACTATACTGGTGAAGTATTATTTCCCTGTTAGCTTTTAGCAATTGAGTCCTTCCATTCAGGGATTACAAACCTGATGGTCTTGCATATCTTCAGTGTCATATTAGTAATTTATCATGTTAGCATTTGGTTTGTTTTTCTTCTGATTTTCTTCCACATCTGGTGTTCTTATCATAATTTGCACATCCAGAAGCTTGACTCTCTTCCAAACTCCTAAAAAAGTGTGTACTTTCCCTTACATTTCCTGGCAATGAAAGCAAGATTGTAACTTCACCTAGATCAACTGCTCCATAGCAAAGACCATCTACATATTTTTTTGCTATAGTCAATGAGGTAATTTATTATCTTCTCTTTCTTCTATTCAGCTTCTGTTTTTTGTTTGTTTGTTTTTGAGATAAGATACCTTGCATTTACTGCTAGATAAGAATATTCCTAAGTTAGTAGTGTATAGTAGTGTATAGTAAGTTGCTCATGGTTTTAGCCCTCATTTTGCAAAATTCTGTTTTAGGTATTTTGCATTTTTTCATCCTTAGTCATTACTTGTATGCAAAATTGTTACACAGATTCTCAGAACAAGCAGTAATGTAGGCAAGTAGTTTTTTGTTCTTCCAAGGTGGGCATGAAGAGGATGCAATTTCACAGCCCACCTCACCTCCACCGGTGACCACGTTCAACAGGTACGAGGCCCTGGAACATGTGAATCAGATAGAGGAGGCCTTGAACCAAGGCCCGTCTAAGGGGA
Organism: Tinamus guttatus; assembly: GCF_059628265.1. Classification (NCBI taxonomy): domain Eukaryota; kingdom Metazoa; phylum Chordata; class Aves; order Tinamiformes; family Tinamidae; genus Tinamus; species Tinamus guttatus. Next base: position 447,508 of record NW_028288935.1, read on the forward strand.
TCTCTACAGAGGGGCAGTCTAATCCAAGCAGCAAGGCTGCTCCCCCTAAAGTGAAAAGGAGCACCTGGAAGAAGCGGCGGGTGATCGTCGTGGGTGACTCCACGCTGCAGGGCACGGAGGCACCGATATGTAGACCGGACCCCTCATCCAGAGAGGTCTGCTGCTTGCCTGGGGCCAAAATAAAGGATATCACAGAAAGGCTCCCAAGAATAGTTCAGGAGTCGGACTATTATCCTCTAGTATTGATTCATGCGGGTGCTAATGATGCCATGGGGAAAATGAGGGACGTCAAGCAAGACTTCAGAGCCCTAGGGATGGCCATCAAAGGTACAGGTGCCCAGGTGGTGTTCTCCTCCATTCTGCCAACGAGGGGAATGGACTCAAGGAGGAGAAGGCGAATATGGCAGCTTAACAATTGGCTGCGCCGCTGGACCTGGCAACAGGGTTTCGGCTTCTACGACCATGGGTCTCTGTTTGATGACCAACAGCTAGTGGGGAACGATGGTACTCATCTTAGCAAGAGGGGCACACGTCTCTTTGCAAAAAGGCTGGCCAACCTGGTTAGGAGGGCTTTAAACTAGGCAAGAAGGGGGAAGGGGAGTGGCACACTGACGCGGCAAGCAGTACCGCACAGCCCAGGTCAGATGGCGTCCAGCGGGAGTATGGTAGTGGGGAAGTGAGGGTAGGAAATGATCACAGAGGGTCCTCTTTCACCCCTCCTGGGAAACCTGTGGCCTCTGTTGCTTCCCTGAAATGCCTGTATACCAATGCGCGAAGCATGGGGAATAAGCAGGATGAACTGGAGATCTGTGTGCGGTCCCAGCGTCATGATCTCATCGGAATCACAGAGACGTGGTGGGATAGCTCGCACGACTGGAGCGCTGCCATGGAAGGCTATGTGCTCTTTAGGAAGGACAGGCTGGGAAGGCGAGGTGGTGGAGTTGCTCTTTATGTGAGAGAGCAACTGGAATGCATGGAGCTCAACCTGGGAGTCGAGGATGAGCGAGTTGAGAGCTTGTGGGTAAGGATTAGAGGGCAGGCTAATGTGGGAGACACTGTGGTGGGTGTCTGCTACCGGCCACCTGACCAGGATGAGGAGGTTGATGAGGCCTTCTATAGGCAGCTGGATGTTGCCTCACAGTCACAGGCCCTGGTTCTCATGGGGGACTTCAACTACCCCGACATCAACTGGGAGGAAAACACAGCCAGGCATAAGCAGTCCTGGAGGTTCCTGCAGAGCGTCGACGATAACTTTTTGACGCAGGTTGTGGAGGAGCCGACGAGGAGAGGTGGGCTACTGGACCTCGTGCTATCAAATAGGGAGGGCCTAGTAGGAGATGTTAAGGTGGGGGGTAGCCTCGGCTGCAATGACCATGAGTTGGTGGAGTTCAGGATTCAACGAGGAGGAGGCAGGGCTGTAAGTAGCCTTGCGACGATGGACTTCAGGAGGGCCAACTTGAGCCTCTTCAGAGACCTCCTCGGTAGAATCCCATGGGCTAGTGCTCTAGAAGGCAGGGGGGCCCAAGAGAGCTGGTTAGTTTTCAAGCGGCACTTCCTCCACGTCCAGCAACAGTGCATCCCTGTGTGTAGGAAGGGAGGCAGAGGGGGCAGGCGACCTGCGTGGATGAGCCGGGAGCTTGTGGCAATGCTCAAGCAGAAGGCAGCGGTATACAGAATGTGGAAAAAAGGACAGGACCCCTGGGAGAAATACAGGAACATAGTCAGGGAGTGCAGAGATGCGACAAGGAAAGCTAAGGCACGTCTGGAAGGCAAGCTGGCAAGGGACGTTAAAAATAACAAAAAAAAATTCTTCAAATACATTAACAGCAAAAGGAAGATCAGGGAGAACGTGGGTCCGCTGGAGGACGGGATGGGCACCTTGGTTACAAATAACACAGAAAAAGCAGAGTTGCTCAATGCCTTCTTTGCTTCGGTGTTTACCAAGGGCAGCCCTTTAGAGCCCCAGGCCCTAGAGGCAAAAGAAGAAGAGGGTGGAGAGGAAGACTTGCCCTGGGTAGAGGAAGATTGGGTCAGAGAGCACCTAAGGAACCTCAATACCCAGAAATCCATGGGCCCTGATGGGATGCACCCCAGAGTGCTGCGGGAGCTGGCAGATGCCATAGCTAAGCCGCTCTCCATCATCTTTGAAAGATCCTGGAGAACGGGGGAGGTGCCGGAAGACTGGAAGAAGGCCAATGTCACGCCAGTCTTCAAAAAAGGCAAGAAGGAGGACCCAGGCAACTACAGGCCAGTCAGCCTCACCTCCGTCCCCGGAAAAGTGATGGAACGGCTCATACTGGCCGTTGTCTCCAGGCACTTGGAGGACAAGAAGGTGCTCAAGAGTAGTCAGCATGGATTCACCAAGGGAAAATCTTGCCTGACTAACCTGATAGCCTTCTATGATGAAATGACCGGCTGGATAGACGAGGGGAGAGCGGTGGATGTCGTCTATCTCGACTTCACCAAGGCTTTTGACACCGTCCCTCACAACATCCTCCTGGGCAAGCTCCGGAAGTGTGGGATAGATGAGTGGACAGTGAGATGGATTAGGAACTGGCTGGATGGCAGGGCCCAGAGAGTGGTGATCAGCGGTGCAGAGTCTAGTTGGAGGCCTGTGGCTAGTGGGGTGCCCCAGGGGTCAGTCCTTGGTCCAGTCCTGTTCAATTTATTCATCAATGACCTGGATGAAGGCACAGAGTGCTCCCTCAGCAAGTTTGCTGATGATACCAAACTGGGAGGAGTAGCCGATACCCCAGAGGGCTGTGCTGCCATCCAGAGGGACCTGGACAGACTGGACAACTGGGCGATGAAAAACCTCATGCAATTCAACAAGGCCAAGTGCAAGGTCCTGCACCTGGGGAGGAATAACCCCAGACACCAGTACAGGCTGGGGACCGACCTTGTGGAGAGAGCTCTGCAGAGAAAGACCTGGGTGTCATGGTGGACGACAAGTTGACCATGAGGCAGCAGTGTGCCCTCGTGGCCAAAAAGGCCAATGGGATCCTGGGCTGCATTAAGAAGAGCGTCTCCAGCAGGTCGAGGGAGGTGATCCTGCCCCTCTACTCAGCCCTGGTGAGGCCGCATCTGGAGTACTGTGTCCAGTTCTGGGCTCCACAGTACAAGAGGGATGTGGAGCTGCTGGAGAGAGTCCAGCGCAGGGCCACAAGGATGATCAGGGGCCTGGAACATCTGCCCTATGAGGAGAGGCTGAGGGAGCTGGGCCTGTTCAGCCTGGAGAAGAGAAGGCTGAGAGGGGATCTAATTAGTGTATATAAATACCTCAAGGGAGGGAGTGCAGAGGACGGTCATGGTCTCTTTACAGTGGTGTCCACTGATAGGACTAGAGGAAATGGCCGGAAACTGAAACATCAAAAATTCCGTAGGAACTTAAGGAAAAATTTCTTAACAGTGAGGGTGACAGAGCACTGGAACAGGCTGCCCAGAGAGGTTGTGGAGTCTCCTTCTCTGGAGATCTTCAAAACCCGCTTGGATGCAGTCCTGCGCCACGTGCTTAGGTGTCCCTGCGTATGCAGGGGGGTTGGACTAGATGATCTCTAGAGGTCCCTTCCAACCCTAAGCATTCTATGATTCTATGATTCTATGAATTCTGCCAGTGGTGCAAAGCAGTTAAAAACAGCTCCTCAGCCCTGTAGGAGCTGGGGCTTTGGAGCTGAAGCAGAGAGATACTGAAGTTAACTCAGAAAACCAAAATTCCACTTTGAAATATTTCACTTAGAGTAGTGCTGCCTATTAAAAGTTATGAGTGAAGATGTCTGGTGAATAATATTAACATTAAAGTCTAATAAGGAAGCGTAAAATCAGTTACGTATAGAACAAACTGATCCACTGCTCCAAATAGAGAACAAAAGTAACAGCTTCTGGCTTCAAAACCAGAAAGGAGGAGATGAGGGAGGAGGTGAGGTATATTAACATCAGCCACAGTAACACTGCTTTTCAAAACAGCAAGCATAATATAGAAACATATTACTGAGAGAGAAGCATACTGTGAAGGGAATAGGTTGCAGTTAAGATCATGATAGTGTTTGGTAGTGTTTTGGGCAGATTATTTTCTAAAGACTGGGAATGTACCTCAAGCCTCAAGCCAAGTATTTTAAACATAGCACAATCAATAGTTTATTTCTCCAGGCTGGCCAGATGCATTTTGAGGGAAACTTTAGAGCCTGGCAAACTTGCTAGATTCTCCAGCTGCTGGATTTTAAGGAGATGCTGTAGTCAATTCAAGGGCTGTTAATTTAGCCAGAAGGTGAAGTGATAGTTTAACGTGCAAGCCATGCCAATGTAGGCTTTGTAGTAAAATAAACTCCATGTTTTCATACTAGCTGTACAATAAAATTCCATCGGACTCAGGACAAATATAACTTCTATTTTTTCTTGGTTGTAACCGCCAATTTCCTTGTTATGCCAAGGAGAGACCTTTATTTAATAAATTTCTCAAATACGTTCATAAAAGTAATGCTATTTTATTCAGAGAAGCACATAACTTCTCATGCTAAGGACATGCATGCTAAGGACATTAAACCATTTTTGTGAGCAAAAAGAGCCCACAGCATCAGAGGGCAATGCAGAAAATTCTGAGTCAAGATGCTGCTAAGACAGCAAATATTGTAGAGGATCAGGCCACGGAATATGAATTTCCTAACATTAGTTAAAGTCACCTCTTAAGTGATTCTGAGTGTTTTAGAATTGATGATTTACATACTTATGACTGTGTAAGTGTGGGCAGAGCTGAGGCCACTCATGATGTCCCTGGTCACAGCTTCTACAGCAGCAACCAGCAGCTCCCCGGGGCCACGTCTGAGCTGCAGTGGGATTGGGTACCTCTGCTGGGTTCTACATGTTCCCTCTGCTACATTCCCTCTGCATCTACCTGAGGAGGCACCTAACTCTTCTATTTTAAGTCCATAAAGCATCTATAGCAGCTGTATTTCTAAATGTAAAGGACTCATCCTATTAAGAAAAATATAACAGCTGACGAAATATAAAGCTGAAAAAGGGGGATTTTCAGTTTAGTGGTGGGAAACTGAGTCATAGAAGAATTAAGAAAGCAATTCAGAGTGGTTATTTCTAAACCTTTAGACACAATTCCTTTGGAAAATTGTACTCGAAGGGGTTTTCCTTAGACAGGAACAACATGCCAATATTTTTAACGTTTTCCTTTTAGTTTACAATTCAGATTTTTTTTCTTTTGGCTTTAAAAATAAAGTAGTTAGCATCCAAATAGAACACTCTGATGCAGGTATTCAGTTCTGAGGTATCTAAAACTACTGAAGAAGTTTAAGTTAAATTGAAATAGATGTTTTAAGTATGTTTTAATTCTCTGCTTTGAGCAGTTTGCAGAGAGAGTTATTATTCATTGTTTTCTATTTTGTAAAAAATCAAGAATTACATCCTTGAGGCATGTTTTAGCCTGCTTTTGCCGATTAGCCTCTTGCAGCTCTTCCAATGACCTTTCACAAGTGAATTAAAGAACGTTTTTTTCATGCGCTTTGTTCTTTTTAAGATCAGACTGTCTTACAAGTTTTTAACATACACCTATAAATCACATATCTGGGTATCTGAGTGCCATTTTTTGTTACTTTTATGGATTTTTTTTAAGTAAAACGTAAGTTTTTTTAATGATATTTTACTAACTAGTTCATGAGTTGCTCAGCAGAGAATAGGAAGAAGCAAAAGCCAAGGTAGTGGAAAAACAAATATGCAACATGATTTGACAAGTGGGACAAAAGAATCCAAAAGAGTAACAGAAGAATGAGCTACGTCAATGGAATCTGAAAGTATCCGAATCATAAAAACAGGAAAAAACAGAAACCTACAATTATTTTAGGTTCTCAGCTGGTGTAAATCATTATTACTACATTTTTTTTTTACATTGATAGCTATTCATTACTGAAGAAAAAAACAGAACGGCCTATGAGCTGCAAATGAAAGCTCAGTTTAAATCCATCCAGTTTGAATACAGATAAACTACAGTTTAGTTTCTTATCCTGAATCACAAATATTCACTGAGTTCTGAACCTAAAATTCAATCTTTAGTCGAAGATTGCATACTTGAAATTCAAATCATTAGATAAGCCCTACCTAAAGACTTCAGAAAAATAACAAAATAACAAAAACAAAATAACACAAAGGATGACTAAAGGAACAAAAATAACACAAAGGATGACTAGCAAGAAGGACAGAAAGCAAGAAGAAACACTCCATGGGACACCCCTTTAAATGCTTCCAAATATGTGGACTATTCCAAATGCATGGAAATGGAGGCCAAGGCAGTTTTCTGCACATAGTCAAAACATATCAGTTCACATTAGTGTCTTTCTGTCTTTAGGATGTAAGGTTGGAAAAAGATAAGGACTTTGGACAGCTCCGGAAGCTGCCTTGTACAGTCCTGGAAGCCTGATGAAATCTTGTGAAAAGATGCAAGACCATTGTGGGAGCTACAGGACTTACGTGGGAATCCTTTTCCGAAACTTTATTTCCCCTTGCATAGCAACAGATGAAATTTTGTCTTTCCCTTTCTGAAATATATTGCTTAAAGATAATGTATTTTGGCAGTGAAACAAAATTCCAACTTCCTGTGGGACTCCTGTTCTGTACTAGTTCATTAGAGTGATAGAGTTCTCTTTGCTCCAATCAGTTACAGAATGAAACGATGGCACAGATAAATACACTAACGGTGAAAAGAGCAATCTGTAACAGCGGGGGAAGAACTGAAGGACATGGTAATAAATCTGATTTATTTTACCAAATCATCTATTTGTGTGCTTGCATAATATTCTGAAGGAGAAATGGAAGGATGAGACTAGACCTCTGGTTAATGGAAGTGGAGTGAGAGGAGAATGGTCCAAGACAGTAACCAAGTTATATTTGTACACTAAAACATCTAAATGGAAGATCTATTAGAACTTTTTTTTTAATGATGATTTTTTTTAATTTTAGCCTTTAGTCGAGGATGATGAAAGCTCTCAGTGGATGTTTAGTATCCTCAGCAGTAAACTTTGAGATTTCTCTTTATGAATTACTTTACCTTGAAATAAAACATCTGGTCTCATAGGAATTATGATATGATTCAGTTATTTCATGCAGTGCAAAACATACTCACCATTGTAGCAATTTGTGTATCATTCCCTTAGAAGAATTCATTCTGTGTCTCCAGAAGGCCTAAAATGAAGACAGCTCATCTGGGAGGCAAATATGTTTTAACTTCACCTTTATCTTCCACAGCTGAGAAAGCTGTCAGATGCTAAACCATTCAAAGGGCAATGCAGAATAGTCTCAAAATACTTCAGCTGTCTCACATCAGTGTTCCCTTCACTTATTCCTCACTTTCTCCTGGAGCTTCCTTTTTCAGCTCAGATGATTGTAAGATTCATCCTCTCTCCACGTATATTGATAGGATGTATACTCTGCATTTACTATATTGATTATCATTTGCATGAGTATAGAGAATTACCTTTAAGTTAAATAGTTATTGTCATGTGACTGAGTCCTAAAACATCTTAAGAAATAGGGTAATACCCAGCAGTAATGAATAAGCCTTTAAATACTGGACTAGTTTCAAATACTATTTGCTCTACTGCCAAAATCACATTTTAAATGTCTATGCTTAGCCTTTTTCTCACACACAGATATAACTGGAGGTGTGAAAAATGTTTTTATTCAATTAAAAACTGTTACTTAAAAAACTGTTCTTGTTCCATTTTTTTTCCTGATAATTTCCTATGAAACAGGTTTTTTTGTTGTTTGAAAAATCAGTAAATTTTCAAGATTTAGTTCTAGAAAGAATTTTTTTTTCTAGAAAGAAAAAATGTTTTCTTACTTTTGTTTTATAATTTTGCAGTGTTTCATGGCATAACAGGTTCATATTATGCACTATTAATATTTTCTAACATACGTCACATAATTGTTGTTCTTTGACAAATAGTAGTAGACAAGTCATTATTTTCAAGTATATATGGCCATCTTATCATGGGCCTGTTTAAGCTATCACTGCCACCAAAACAAGACTTTATTCTTACATCCCGCTGCTGGTTGTCCTTGCAAAGAAAATGCCATCTCTTCCTGCAATCACATAAGCAGATACAGTCTCACAGTGAACCAGGTTAAAACTGACTTAGCAGAAAAAATATAACAAGATATTTCTTCCATAGTCGAGGAACTTGTTTGATATAACGGTAATTAAAGAAGGATAATACTTTCACATGTGTACCTCATCATCATTCACATATAAATGACAAAATTATACCAAATGTACCTGAATGATTTGCATGTGATTTTTTAAAAAAATTTCTGCTTTCTATACAAGTCACAGTATGAAGAAAGGTTCACATAATTGTCAATATATAAATGCTTTTGGCAATATTATTTGCAAAAGAAATCTTCTCATTCATGCCTGCTTAAAGTACAATTGGGTTCCATATTTTTCCATCTAACATGAAATTATCTTATAATTCACAGATGGCATCAAAATGTTAAAATGCAAGTAGAAATGATTTTCTCTTTTTACTTAGAAACAGAGAGCATTCAAAATTGTCATTAAAAATGTTTCTTAACAAAAGAAACATTTCTGCTTGTATAAATCTTATTTTCGATTGTGTATATGATAAAGAACAAAGCCTTCAGAAAATTGTGACCCTGACACTCAAAATGTTTTATAGTAACACATAAAACATGGCTTGCCATATAAGTTCCAAAACTTTAATTAGCCTTTAACATATTGTTTTCTTTTAAAATGTCCCTCTTAATTATTCATGGCAGTAGAGTAGACTAATTATGCCTCTTAGATAAAAGCACATTGGCTCATTAATCTTTCTTTTTTGGTTACATACAAATATCAACTATGATGAACAGGAAAACCTTTTTTTTTTTTTTTTTGCCTATATTAGACACAGTATGGGACTCTAAGGAAATGCAAATGTTACTGAAAGATTATACTTATAATTGTGCAATTCATACTAAATATTAAGAAAAAAATGAAATTAGACACCATATTCAATCATTTTTTATTTCTGAATTTTATCTTCAATTAATTCCTTAATTTTTGTGGTGTTAGCTGTTGCTTTAGGACACATTTGCTTAGGTTTTTTTTTTTAAAAAAAAAAAGAAAAAGGATAATGGAGACAATAATTTAATGAACAAACTTTGAGGACATATATTTTAGTATCTTATGTCTTGTTTAAAATAATGAGAAAAATAAATGTATCAAAAGACTCTATGTTTAAGAGTTTCTTTTTTGTTCTTCCACTTGTCACGCTGTCATTGTGTTCTATCTTTCACTTTCTACTTCTGTAAATCCCTGCTGTACCATATTATTACATTGGTCAGCAAATCCTGTATTTTGCTCCACTTCCTTCTGCAAGCATAAGGAGCATTATCCTGTAACAGGAATTCATTCTTATCCAACAAACTTATTCTAGCTGTGGAAGTATTATCTTCACTTTTATGTCAACATCTATCCTCTTTAATTTGGTTCCTTAACTCACTGTCCTTATTTTTTTTTATGTGATCTTGAGTACATTACAAATATTTTAGGTTACAATATAATTTTATTGTTATGGGGAAACCTACAAGATGTTAGCATATACATCAAAATTCACTTTTAATTTCATCATACAGGTGAGATATCTCAAAATCTTGAACTCATAAAAATTACAAAGCATCTCTGGAGGTCATATTATCCAAACATCTGCACAAACCAGGACCCGCTCCAAAACTGCATCTAGTTTCAAAGACAGAGCAGTTTGCTCAGAGTGTGCCCTGTTGAGATCTGAATAGCTGCAAGATGCCAGATTAGAGAGTCTTTTCAAGCAGCTTGTCCTAATGCTTGCCTTTTCTCCCTACAAAGAGTGTTTTCCCCCATATCTGCAAATTGTGTATGTATGTTGTGCTTTCTCTATGCTCTTTCATGAAGACTCTCTGAATAAAATTTAGCCTCTTCTCATAAACTGAGTCCCTGTCCCAAACGTTTTTAGTGTTCTGTGCCCTGAAGAGCAGATCCTGCTTTTCATTTTCTTGTGGTGGGAAGCCCAAAACTGGGCACAGTACAGCAGATGTAATTTTTTTAAATTACCCAGTAGAATGGAGTAAGGTGTTTCAAAATGCTGCTTATATGATTGCTTACACAATTCAAATATAGGTTTTTCTTTGCATCCAGTTAGATCCCAAGAAATTGTATCTGTTAAATGGTCCTTAACACTGTCTTCCTCTGCATGAGTAGTACTTTACCTCCCCAAACCTTGCCAGTAGGAATAAGGGGCCTGGGAGACCACAGAGCAGCCCTATCAGTCATGCGAGACTGATAGGAATACCAGTTTTCCACTCTGTATGTTTCTTCACTGTTGCTACAGAAAATTCCTCAAGTCTTCTCTTGCTCTGGAGTTAAAAAACATCCACTTAGAACAAGGGATTTATTGTATTTGTGTCATGAAGGTGGTCAAACATTGGAACATTGTGCACAGAGACATTGTGAAATCTCCATTCTTGGAAACCGTTGGTTCAAGAGTAGATACTAAGAAGTTTGTGTAGATCCATTTTGACTTTGTTATTAATGAGATTTTTCTGAATTTATTAGATAACTTGGACAATAAATGTCAGTATCATTTTAATTAGACTGATAATAACCTTTTGATGTATTTTATTAGGCATTTAAAACATTAATTAATTCAACAATAAATTACTGGATCTGTCAGTACAGTGTGTTCCCCCTTTGCCAATAACATAATTTTGAATATTTTGGTCTCAACAGAGAGTTCCCTCTTCCAGCAGTTCTGTCAAGAAAAAATGTCTCTATTGCATTCCACAGGGCTCATGAATTGTTTTTTCCATCTCACCCTTCTAGCAGGTGTTAGGGAGGTTAAAGTCCCCTATGAGAACCAGAGCCTGTGACTATAAATCCTTTTATCATTAGCTAAAAAATGTTGTGCCCATCTCTTCTCAATCTGGCTGTTTGTAGCAATGCCTACCATGACATTTCCCTTGCTGTCCTCCCCTCTGATCCCAGTGCATAAATTCTCAAACATCCCATCACCAATTTAATAAAAAAACTCTGCATTGGAGGGGTTATTTTGCATAGAGCACAAACCTCCCACTTCTTTCCTGTTTATTCTTCCTAAAACACCTGTATTCATCCAGTATTGCAATCATGCAAGCTCTTCCACCATGTCTTTATGTCAGGTCCTCTGGCAGCACATAACCTTCTAATTCCTCTTATTTGTTCCTTGTATTACATGCAGTCAAGTACAGGCACTTGAGACAGACCTCTGCCTGCTCCACCTGTTAAAGAAGAATGTGACGGCCTCCTCTACAATGTGCTTTCTTCCACATATTTCTGACCTGCCCCTCATTCCTCCATATGTCTGCACTTTGGTCTTCTTCCTCCAACTAGCCTAGCTTAAAGTCCTTTAAAAAATGCATTTATTCTTCCTTTCAAAAATGTATATTTTGGCCTTTTAAGCCTTTTTCTTTTTTTTTTTCTTATCTTTTTTGGAGATAGACCATCAGAATTGACGTCCATGGAACCATGACAATTTATACCATTCACATGCTGGTACATAAGTGCATATAAGCTTTTAAATACAGATTGAATCTAGAGCAGAAAATACAGACCTCCTTGAATATAATGGGAGGTGGAGAATCAACAATTTTAAAATTATCCTTTAAAATGGATTCAGGAGCCTTACTTTGGGCAAAATTTTAATACCTTGGCTATAAACAAACCTTCACCCTTGTCTCCTTGCATTTACATACAAAAGCATTACAGATCTTCACATGAAAACATGTCAGCTTCAGGTTAAACCATTTAAATCATACTGTAAATTATTAACAACTCAGAGAAGAGTCTTATTCTCTTCTAACTACACAGACTTTACTTCCTCTTTGATTTTGTGAATAGAGCTTTTACTGTCGTCACTGGCTGCCAAATGAAACCTAGAAATGACTTTCACTAGTCTTCAGCATTTAGGAATCCTCATTTTAAAAGAACTTTTGAAACACGTAAAAAAAGACTTCAGTTTTCTTAAATTTTACTGACTACATCAGACAGTCTTTGTTTGTTAAAAAATTTCCTGTCTCTTCTCCTTGTATAACTTCAGTTTCCACATAGATCATTCTATACAGTGATATCAGAATGGCAGGCTCAAAAGTTGAAACTTTAAGCATTCTTCGTACTGTGACAGATTGATTATATTAAAGACAAAAACAGGGGCGTTGTTATCCTCACTTAACTTTACACATCTGTTTTGTAGAGATAGTCTACTTTTGAGCTGTTTGTCTGAATGTCCTTTATAGTTAAAAAAGAAAAATAAAGAATTCTTCCCTCTATGATTTAGCTAGTCTAAGAAAAAAACAAGTAATTCACTGAAAATCCTACAGATTACAGAGGGAGACTAGGAATGAAAAAAAATAAATGACTAGATGTAGAAATTTATATTGTAGATGAATAGTCTGACCGAGTCATTTTAGGCTCCCTTCAGAATATTACAAATACAGATGCACTTGTATGGAAACTTAAGGAGAGTAAAAACAGCCCTCCAGGTCGATTAGATATAGAGGACACCATCATCAATTGCGCAACCACTGCAGAAACCATGTCTCATACAATTAAATTTGTTCTTAGCCTCTGGGTCCTTTCCAGTGAAATAAGGCCATATCAGGTATTTGCTATCTGTAGGATTATGTGTGCTAAGATTAAAACCGACCTTCTACTAGAATTCTTTCAAGGAAGCCTCACGAACTTTGCCAAAGTCTATGTTTAAGAGTGTCTTGCCTTACGTGCTCTAGGCTGATACATCTGCTGGGGACATCTCAAATTATTCTAGTTCTTTGTGTCTAGGCAACTAATTAAAGCTGAGGAGCTACAATTCTAGACAAATCTAAAGTTAGGCGAAATCCTATATTCTAGGTGTTTAAAATCCTATTAGAATCAAGAATGATCTAATGAATATAGTCAGTGGAGCCTGGAAAGCCACTCAGATAATCAGTCTCTAGAGGTGTGACTCAGTAGCCCCAACACAAGCACCAAGAGCACTAGGTATCTTCCCTGACTTTCCTTATTGGCCTTCCCTACTTCTCTAACATGCAAACACAGTTCTATTGTACATCTTCTGTCATAGCTTCTAGCCTCATGCATATTTCTTATGTATCACCAGGCCTCAATTGACTTGAAGTCTATGTGTGGTGAACTAACTTTCCAACATCTATTAGTTATAGTGGGACCTTAGATACTTTGCTCACAGTTTTAGGCCTGTAGCAAATGTGTCTTAATTGCAAGCTAAATCTTATACTAAACTGCTTCAGCATCTGCATGCTTGGAACATAAAATGTACCAGTGTCCACTTTCTTACTAACATCACTTTGAATACTATTATGAAAAAATGTGTCAGATAAAGCACAAAATGTGAAAGAATTCAGTAACTTTTTCTGTCTTCATTGTATGTAAAATCTCTGAACAACCTATAGTCGTGAGCTATACCCGAGTAAAGCACTATCTATCTGCCACATTCCATGAGGGGTCACAGATGTGTTGTTACACATCACAGCCAAAAGCCTGCAATTAGATACTATTGTTCATCTTTTTCCATATCCCTAACTTTTTCATGATTATTCTTATTAAAAGCTGTTACAAATTGATTTTTTTTTTTTTTTGGTCTGCTTAAGAATCTTAGGGGACACTCCACTGGAATAGACATTTAATTTCTCTTTTTTCCTCCACTCCATAGGATTAAAATGAAATTCTCATATATTCCAGACAAGGGGAAAAAAAAAAAAAAGAAAGAAAAAAAAGCCATCTAAAAAACTATATTAACTCAGGTCTATTATAGTAAGCAAGCAGATATAATCAAATTTTAGAAGTAATTAAAACTATTTCTCAAATTTCAGGACATTTTGTTTCTAGGTGACACACACAAAAAATATACTTCACTTTTACATCAGGACTATTCATGACTGGGAATATGTACTTAGGACTAGCTCTCTAGTCAATGAAGACCAACAAGTACCTCCAGAGAAAATGACTTTTCCTAAACTAAGGGTTGCAAGCATCTTGCTATAAGAAAAACATCTAGGAGCCATCTTTTATTCAAGAAAGAGAAAGATTAGGAACATAATCACTTAGAAGATGGTACTTTTTACATTAAATGCCAATCTCTGTATTGGAAAAAAACACCTTTCAGAAAAATCTCTCTCTCTCTTTTGACTATGCAGAGACTGAATACTAAGTTTACATGCGAAGCCTTGCTTTTCAATGGACAGCTATTAGACAGTTATTATCCTGTCTCTGAAAATGCAGCATTTATCTTAGCAGCCAACATACAGCAAGTTAAACCTGAGAAAAAAAAATCACAATTCAGTAATTACTTCAGAACTGAGTCATATGCAAAGTAATGGTTACCTAGTATGCTTTGAAATATTGGTAATGTGAAAATGTGTTTATTAGCATTTTTTTCTTTGCGTGAAGAAATCCCAATCAACCAATCATTCTTTGTTTGTTTCTTTTTCAAACATCTGGCTTTGGGAGATTTTTTTATGTAATCTGTGGAAAAGAAAAAAAAAAGAAACTAACATCCACTCTTGTTAGAACAAAGTCTTAATAAAACTTTGTATGATGCTTTGTGACATCAAGCTTGGACTGCTGTTATTTCTAAAATGCTTGTGAATCAAATTTATTTATTGTTTTATTTTAAAACAATATTATATTTTTCCTAATTTAAGAAAAATATTTACTGTTTTCAGTTAGAAACATAGTGCTCCCCAAAGGATTAATCACTCAGTGTTTTAGAACTGAGAAAGAGTTTGCAGAAAAGTTGTTATACATTAAGTTGTATTAAGACTCATTATCTTAGACAGAACTTGTTCAAAAAAATTCCTTTGTGATACAGGAAATATGTTCTTAAAGACAGGAATATGTAAACAGCACTTTGAGTTGGAAAGAAATAATCTTCCTGTTACATTTTATTCAAAATGATGAATTAAAAATCTATCAAAATCACTATCACTACACCTGTAGTGTACAGCACTGTACAACATCACTAAATTTTATGGAAGTAGCTAGCTTCTGTAGATAAGGTCTTGGGTATCTCTTGGATCCATTCTCTTGGATGTCTACGATTTGCTAAGATTAATTTGGTATTTAGTATGAAAGCCATTCAAAACATGAAATTCTGTCCCATTTTTCACCTCTGCATTATTTAGAAGGGTAAGAGAGAGCATATCTTTAACACATCAAACAATGAATGTATTCACAATTTAATCCAAAGGGAAATTAAAACTATTTAGTGCAGAAGTTTTATATACAGATTATTTTTAAAGAAATCATAGCTTTTGCATACTTTTATACAATGAAATGGAGCACTGACTAGAGGTATCTGAGGAGCTCAAATTATCTATCATCTGGTAGGTCTGCGTGACTCACTATTGCATTACCTGAGGATATTAACTCATGACGTATAAACAGTATAGTCAGGTCAACAGGGCACTGTTTAGCCCAGAGCTGAGACAGCTTCAATTTCATAGCTATCTCCTGCATAACTAGCTCAGACATTTCTGCAGAGGACACTGCACTGTGGACTGCATGTACCTGTAGGCTGTTAAACCTATGGTAAATCCCATTTACTGAATAACTGGCCTGATTTTCTGAGCCTCCTCAAATGGCACTGTGGATTTCAAAGAACTTTCAGGAATAGCTACGGTTATTTAGGAATGTAAAAACCTCTATATTACTCCTCAAATAGCTCAGGAGTAAATTCATGTTTTATTATTATTATTATTATTATTATTATTATTATTATTATTTCAAAAGTAGCCTTATTTTAGAGTATAAAAAGTTCTGTTCAGAAGTTCAATATCCATATTTCATATTGAAGTGTTAAAATATGAACATAATAACTTAAAAAATTGTACCTCTCTGATTTTGGATACAAAGGATGAAATTCATTTTAGTTAACTTAAGGAATGAACTTGTGTCTGGACTACAGATGTTTAAAAAATGTCTTTTTTTTTTTTTTAAGTCAGGTCCTGTCTTCTTTATATAGAAATGAAGTGAGGTAGATATCTTTGAGACCTCCAGAGAGACATCTGTCAAACTAAATTTAAATTTTCAAGTTAGGCAGGCTGCCTCTATTCCACCGTTTCTGTGATGAAGTGATAGACTATTCTTGTGAATTATATTCTAGCTATATGAGTAATATGCTTTTATTATGCATAAAGTCTTTTTTTTTTCATCCGCTTAGAAGTTGAGTTTCCTTTAATTTACTCATTGAAACAATTGGGACTTAAACAAGTACTTAATCAGTCACTTGTATGCTTTGACAAATAGTTTACATCATCAGAACCAGAAAAACCATGTGGATGATAAGGAAACTTTTTCCAGAGATTTCAATGCAATGAGATGCAAGACTTTGATTTGAATGGAATTGGCCTCTATTTAGTCATTCATTAGACAATGCTTTCACTCTCCCATTAAGATGGGATATATCAGGGCAAAGAATTACCCTGAAAAGGGAAGTGAAAGAAAGAAGAAATCAATGAATTGAAGTTGCTGACAAGGTAAAATTACTCTTGTGTACATTAACATAAATTTTTCCCAGCATTACGGGCTTTCTTCCATTGCTTAAAACCATCCTATGAAAAAACAACAACCAAGGAAGCTTCCCAAAGAATCTCTGCTATTCCAGGATTTACTGAGACTTTATTCTATTACAGATCAAATAAATTGTATATTAAAGGTGCACTTAATTTTTTTATAATAGAACTTTCTGATTCTTTACTTCTATTATTTTAAGCACACTTTGCATTTGCATTTTCACCAAGTTTTCTTTGAACTAGAACACACAGAGATCTATTTACATTTCTGATTTTCAAAGATGCACTAATTTTACATACTACACTGACCTCTCTTTGTACATGAGTTTTATGACCACAGATCTGCGGAACAACTGAAAACAGCACAGGCTGTAAGTTAGATAAAGGTAGGCAAATGTGGATCCATATGTGTAGATGTATTAGTAAGTATGTACCTACATAAACATCCGCACAAGCATACAGCTAGTTTTAATAAAAGCTCTTTTCATACTAATGATTTCCAGAGGGACTGGATTTAGGCTGGTTTCCACCTTTTTTATTACGCATTTATTTTATAGCAGAAATTTAATTAAAAGAATAAAGAAAAAGTACTTCCTCAAATTCTTTTCTTTCTCTAACAACAAGGGTACCTAGCAATCTGGAGAAATTTGTTGTCATCCCTCATTCCAAAACACTCTATCAGTAAGTGCCTCGAAAATTTTGGGCCACTTTCTGCTCCTGACAAGGTTACTCTTATTTTCATTCTTATCTGCTTACTCTTACCTCCATTTCTGGTGATGCGGTTTCTTCCTCTCATGTGCCCATGGACAGATGGGAAGTTATGTTATGCAAACAAAAACTAATTCCACTTTTGC
Organism: Tinamus guttatus; assembly: GCF_059628265.1. Lineage (NCBI taxonomy): Eukaryota > Metazoa > Chordata > Aves > Tinamiformes > Tinamidae > Tinamus > Tinamus guttatus. The sequence goes on from NW_028288935.1 coordinate 464,955, forward strand.
AATAATGGTCCTTACTTGAATCAGGGACTTGCAGAAGTATAAGACCTTTCAGAAGAATGAGAGTTAGAATCTCACATTCTAGGAGATTTTAGGCAGAGTTTGAAAGAAAGGAGAAAGGTTGAAACTACCTTTCCAGTTCTGTGCAATCACAGATCAACGTAAATCAAAGGTGGAGCTGTTATTATATATCTACAAGAAACATCCTGGTAAATGTCTCCATTGTGGGCCTAGGTTCTTATCTTATTGTCATTATTAAACTATCAATTTTTCTTAAGTAATATGTTGACATTAAAAGTTAGGAGCATTTCTTAGTCTATACTTTAGATGATTTTAATATATCTGTAGATCTCTCTAATAACTAAAATATATAATATGATTTTAGATGCCAATACCAGGAAAAAAACATGTTCTGAAAGACTGAAAAAATGCAGTGTTTGAGCCTATTTATGGCATTATTTTCTGGTTATGAAACTCCAAATTTAAGCTCTCATTATGACTATTAAAAGGTTATTTTTCCCAAGAGACAGGGTTATGTTCTTTGCTTCCTAATCAAACATGAAAAATACTCCTTTATGCAGTTTCCTAATTTCATTTCTCTGTTAATTTTGCTACCGCTCTTTAATCTTAGTTTTTACTTTAGTGTCCATGTGTGTATATATACAATTCTGATATACAATTCTTTGATAAACCTACCTGGCTTGTTTCTTTTTGCCTGACTTTCATTAGAACTTATCTCCTAACACTTCCTCCCTGTCAAAGACATCTTTATGTTTGATAATGTCTCTGAAAATCTGCCACTGGCTACTGCTTTGTGAAATGAATACTTAACTTACACTATCACCCGGTCTTTAACCTCCATGACATGTATGAAACACTAGCTTTCCTCTATTTTGTGGATAGTTTTTTAAAGAACTGTGTCATAAACAGGTTTTAACAGGGGATTTACTTCTCTCGTATAAAAATAAGTCTCTTATTTGCAGCTAACTTATCAAACCTTCTTCTTCTAGAGGACTGCTTCTACTGATAAGATAAAAGATGCTTGCATAGTTCTGATAATAAAAGAAGTCATCAAATTTGAACATAGGATTTCATAGATTTTGGTATGCTTTCATCCCCTTACCCTTATCATATCAAGTCTGTTCCTTTTGCTTATGGAAACATAAAAAAAATAAAACTGTTGAAATAGTTTGTCAAGAATGAAAAGAATATTCATCAGAAGTCCTCACTCTTTCCACGACAGGTCTTAGAGATGACATGCTAAAATAGGGCATCGGAACCATTTTGCACTTTCCTTCTCACCATTCCCTGGGAGAGTTGCATGACTCCTCACTGCTGTCCTCCCACTCGATAGGCATCACTCCCCACGCTATCGTCTCACACCATCCTCCATTTGGGCTGCACAACACCATGTAATCAGCCTCAACTTACTCTGTCCAAACTCACACACTCAGGCTGAAACCCACACACCTTGAAGAGCTTTATTAGCTTAGACTCTGTGTGTAATTATCCTCTCACTTTGGAGGAGTTTTGAAGCAGATGCATGCACCTGTATGTACACGTGTGTGTATATGTTTATACAAAAACTGTTTTGAATGAAGTTGGCCATTTTAGAATAAAATCTAACAATGCCCTCCTGAAAACAAACAAACAAACAAAAAAAAGTTTTTAAAGAATTTACAACAAAATTTGAATCTTGTATTACATGTAGTCACCTAACTCAGTCCTCTTAAGTAAAAGTCAGATACATGTCAAATGAAATAAATATCATTTTGCAAGTTATTTCTGTAGTGAAAGTATAAATTCTGTTTTTTCATATTCAGAGCTTTGGAAGAACTTTTTGGCATGAAACTGGACGTTACTTCAGGCTACTACAGAGTTATGAAAATATTTTGGATTTACTCTTTTCTTGTTTGGTTTCCACACAATAAAATATTTCTTTGTTATAATGTTTCAAAATGGTTTCGACTCAGTATAAGGAGCAGAGACTACCAATGTGTTTCTAAAAATCTTTTTTTTTTTTGCCTCTAATTTGGTTAGAGTCTGGCTAAAGTCAAATAATATTTTTATATGTGATACACGAATGCACTGTTAGGTGTATTTTATATAACCTACCTTTCAGGTTTTCTCAAGTAAGAAAATTTTATAGTTTTCTCTTAGTTATTTTGAGATGGTAAATCAGTCTATAAAAAGCCTTCTCAAGTAGAATTTTACTTCCTTAGTCTTCCTCTCAAAAAACAAACAAAAACAACCATCTTCAGAAAGTAAAAGAAAGTAACAAAAATAATCAATTTTTTGACATATACAGAAAGTATTTATAGGATGCAAAATCTGAAAGTATCATTGATTCTTTTTAGAACAGTTTGACAACCAAATGGAAAATATTCCAGTCCCACAATAGCTGATTGGTGATGTGATGAGGCCAATTTAGGGTTTGATTCCTTTCATGCTGAGGTAAGATTAAGTTACCTGCAAATCAGCTGAGTGCCTTAATCACAAAATAATTATTTGGAAAGAGCATGTGAGAGAGACACTTTGCATCAATATTACCACTTTCTGCAAATATTTTTTAAGGAAAAGCAGTGTCTGCTACAACCTTTTTATGCAGAGTTCAGTCAGGAATTGTCCTCACTGACTAACAATGTAATGAAACTCTCAGGCAGAAGTGTATCTAGCTGCTGGATCTACAGCATGCTTATTTATGATAGAGGCACCTAACTGCTCATATCTGTCAAGGCTGAACTACTCTTGAACCCACAAAAAAAAAATGGTTTCTAGTCTTTGAGAACAGGAACAGACTTCTAGTGTTGCTAGAAAGAAATTGAGATTCAATAAGAATTTTAGGATTTCAAAATTGGCATTAGGTACCTAAATTAAAAAAAAAAAAAAAAAAAAAAAGTTTCCTGGAACATTACAGCTTGTGCATAACTTTTGATGGTTTTTAAGTAAGCTTAGGTACTCCACGGATGTTTTGAACTGGGGTGACAGAAACTGAAAAAGAGATTGGGTCAAGAACTGCTTAATTCCAGTCATATCTGAAAGCTGAGCCTTTCACTGTTTATCTCTGAAGTTGTTTTTACAGACTCTATCCATTTACTGCAGGTTATATATATATATTTTTTTTCCCAACAGTTCGCAAACAGTTGTGAAATCCGTGCTTGAGATTTGTACGAATGACAACTTGAAAACAAAGAGAAAGTAAAGCATTAGCCAGTCTCTTGTATTGACATAACTTTCTCTACAGTATCAATCTTTCATGCGTTTTGAATGAAAGGAACTTTAGCTGTAAGATTTCTGGAACAGCCTGTTTGGTTTTTGACACATAATGGGTAGGAAGAAAAGATTATATGTCCACACAAGGTAAGTGTGAATGGGGGAGTTACGTTCTATGGATTTGTCAGGTAGATTTCAAATCTGAAATCTGACAAACCAGGTTTTCTAATTTGAGAGTTCCTATAGCCTATACTGACAATTTTATAATATAATCTTGTTACTGAACATAAGGATCACCTATTTTTTCAATGCTAGGCTCTTTTTCATAAGGCTTAATTTTTTCTTGAATAGTTTTTTTTTTTTTTTTCAGATCAAGACAATTTGTTACATAAATCAAAAACAAAAATCATCAATAAGCTTGGCATGTACTCAATATTTTTGATGTATTTATTTGATTATCAAGTATTTGAAGCAGGCACTATATAAAAATATCATTCTGTAAACAGTGATGTTAGTCTTTTGAGACCATGTAATAATATATCAAAATTATTTTTTTTTATTTTTGGAGGATTACGTTTACTTATACGGTCACCATTTCCTTGGCATTTCTAATATATTTAGAACTGTCCAAATATTCCTTCTAGCACTAAATTGTGCTTTTCTTCAATCACACATGTGAATGCAGTTTCTATTATCTGTATAGCAGGTTTGAAAGGTTAAATCTGTGTTCTGTTCTCTTTTTCACGAGCACCAGATAGTGTTTTATGGTCTTTGGAGCAGACTGCATGTCATTAGAGCATATAGCATCTGATACTCAGCATAGGCTACTCTCCTGTCTATTTTTACTTTCCTCATCAAAAATATGTGGTTGTTATCAGTATCCTTCTGAATGGAACAACCATGTATATTATGTCATATGAATTGTAGAAATATATGAACTGAACACGGAACAGGAAAAAAAAGTCATAATTTAAAGTAACAGAAATGATGGCTTTACATCATTGTTTGATCTTTCCTTATGTCAGTTTATTTGGATTTACAAAAGCTAAATATGCATGTAATACTGCTTAGCTCCAAAATAGAATTCTTTGAAGTCTAATTCAGAAGTCAAGCAAGCTTGACAAGATAGTTTTTACATACTCATAAAAACATAGTTGTAAGAAAAAAGGAGAGACTTGTTATCCTCAAAATGTTGTCTTATCATTTCTTCTTTCTGGTATCTATTTGGTGGATAGTAGGGAGGGAAAAGGATTGCATACACCAGTGAGCCCAAGATTACTGTCACAGGATGGGGTAATACCCTGTAAAGAACATCAGAACTAGCTGGGAACCAAGCAGGGTGTTAACAACGTGTAGTGCCACATACAGTACAGCAACAGCATGGTAGTGTCCTGGACTACTCATCCCTGTCAGCGCTGCACTTGTCCTCAGCTCAGGCCGCAGCACTTACCAGGTGCCTTTAAACTAACATTGCTCTGTTCTCTATTGCTTTGGTAAATATGAGAAGATGAGTCTGAATTTCCTCTTTGCAGAGTCTTTTTATACCTTCATTTTAAGACTTTTTATTTTTGTAAGGCAGCCCCTTCAATTATGGAAAGTATTTCTCTTGTAAGCAATGTATTGTAACAGTTCAAAACACTTATGTCCCTGATATATTTGCCTTTTAATATCCTTTTACTCTTGTACTCTATAGTTTATATCATTTCTACAATTGGATAATTATTCAAAAAGAAGAATACAGCCCTGCCTAAATATTGTGAAAATATGCTATACATTATTTTGCTGTATCTAAATTCTTCACTGTGAGTTTTCAGTAAAATAAGGAGTATTAACTGTAAAAAGAAAATGCATCTGCTTCATGTAGCAGTCAAAAAGACCATTTCCAAAGTGCAATAAAACCAGTGTTTTATGAGAAAGCAGGAGGCTGACTCCTAGAAAAGACAAATGCTAACTAAAGTTTGACAGGGCTTCCAGCGACAAGGTAACTCCCTATAGTGGGTTTATAAGGGCAGTGCAATACCAGGCCTGTATAGATGTGTGACTGAGCCAGTTATCTGCCATTTGATGTACAGTGTGAGTTGATGTTAATGGTGTGAAGATACAGTCCCCAATGCCTCCTGGGGGGAGCCATGCTGTTATATTAATAGTTGGCAAAAGACAGGGATAATTTAAGAAATAATCATGGTTTCAAGCAGGTAAATACCCTTGCACATGTGGTAAGTACCTATCAAAGTGCTCAAAATACTTTTATTTTTAAAACAGAAAGTAGAGCTGAAATTGCCTTAGAACAAGAAGATGTCCCACCCTCAGCCTCTATATGTTGCTGTGTCCATGAGCAAAGGCTGCTCAGACGGACTTAACTGCTCTGAAACTCCAAAGCAGAAAGACTGAACCAGATTGAGAGGGGATATTCGAGGTATTTGCAGGCCTGTTTCTGATGGTGCTGTAGTGGGTGTAGACTTACACCCTTTGACAAACAGTTGTCCTGTTGGATCATGTTCTCTGTGTGTTTTCCTTATCATTGTGGGATTCATGACAAGACTAAAATATTCCCTTTGGATTCAGCCTCTGAACTGACAACAAAAGCAGCTGAAGAATGAAGGGCTGTGCTCCAAAATAAATGGGCAATGTGGAAGAGCAGGGCCAGGCAAGCATTACATATATTGTTAGGGAATAAAGACCTGAAAAGACTATTTTAAATTAGACAGCAGTGTACAGCTGTGAATTTGTGATGTATTGAATTAAAGTATCCTGATTTCAGTAGGAAGTAATATTACTAACACCATCTGTGACACATATTTGATATTTAAACACATCACAAATTTTAACAAAATATGGAAAATGTCTCTCTTACCATATTCCTTCAGGATAATTTGAAAACGCCATGTTAGAGACAAAAAAGAAGAGCAACTGGCACAGTTCACTGTTAATATTTGATTGCTCAGTATATTTTCTATGATAGATTCATTTTTTAAAGTTTTAAGCAGTTGGCCTTCATTAGATATGATTTGATTCTTCACAAAATTAATAAAAACAATTAAAAAACTCCTTATTAGCTAGTCTTTAAAAAAATCTGACAGAGGGGATGACATCTTCATTATAATATATTAGTATTAACTATCAGAGCATACATTCTATCATGGTTTCCATTAATGGCTTAACACTGAAGTGTCTGATTTTTTCAAAGAAATCTCCTCTAATGGTTCAGGCTACACTTACTAGACAATGACACCAAGACAGGTAGACATTAGATAAGATGCTCAGGAAAATCCTTTCTCTAAGTATCTTATCTTCATTCATATCTTCATTCTTGTCCTTCTTGTATCCATAGTTCCCAGTAATTTAATTTAAATATCTGTTTAACTTAAATAGTTGTTTAAATAGCTCCCAGTTATTCTTCCTGAACTCTCTCTGGTGTTTTCATGTTAGGAGAGTTGATGAATATCTCAGATGATGAGGAAGAGAGAAGTAGAATATGGCCTGACAGTAGAGGAAGAAAAATTGAAGATTGGAGGGTAGTATGCATAGGAGATGAATGACACATGAAGGATGGAATGGTACTGAGTAAAGTTGTATTTGGTCAAAGCATCGATTTCCATTATGTGTTACACCTCTCCTCACATAATATCCCTGCAGTACAGTAAGTTCATTGCAAAAGAACTGAAAGGATAAAATCCATATGTAGAAATCGCTGTAAATATAACTATAAAAATCAATAGATTCCTAAAATAACTTCGCTATATTTAGAATTTAGAGGGTGAAGAAGAGGTATAGAATTCATTTACACAATATTTTCACCCCCCCAATATACATTCTGATAAAGGAACAAAGGTGGGTCCTATGCATTCCTACATTTGATAGGATTTTCCTGTTATCAATTTATGTGATAGCTTGGATCTTTCTCTGAGCTTGCTACCTTGTAAAACACTACAGCACTGCACATCAAATGATGTTATTCTGGCTTCTCATCTTATTCTATGTGATTCAGCCAATCTCTCCTTTCAGCAAACTAGTGAAACAAACAAACAAACAAACAACAACAAAAAATGTCCTTTCTAAGAAGGTGAAGTCAAGCCAAATATTTTTAACCACCACTTACGCTCTGTTCTTTGAAACTGAAGCTAAGATGTCAAAAAATATCTCAAACAACACTCAAGTTTAATCTGAGCATGGTTTTATGGATGATGCCCATAATAATTATCTGATACAGCATAGCTGCCCTTGCAAATGCAACCTTCCCAAACTCTGCAATTTTTAATAGACTATTACTATAGTACACTCTATTTAGTGATAGCATTTTGTGTGTTGCAAAACTCAGTCTATTCAGAGTGAACATGGTCATTAAAGTATTTTCTCTACAGATCTTAAAGCACAGCTTATTGTTGCTACTAAAAAGGTATAAAAGGTTGTAAAGGCTCAGCACTGTGAAAGCAAAAGATTCATTATTTAATATGTTTTTCCATTTATAACCATATAGAGAAGCCTATTCATAAAAATATTGTGTGACATTTCTAATAAATAACTAAAGCAGTTACTGAACACTAAGGTCACATGTAAAAATGAACAACCAAACAAAAATGCTAAACCCGTGATATTTCTGAAATGAAAAGTAACCAGTCCCAATAAAGAACAACAAAATAATCTTTCATTACTGTGATCTTCTTTTCCAAAACCTACACGATCTCGCAAAGAGGAAAATTCATCTTATATAGTTTTGGCCATCTAAATGTTAAGGGAGAATGCAGAATATGCTATATAGAAATGTTTTGACAGTGTATGTTTTCTTGATGAGGTTGAAATTAAAGCTCTTCCTATTACTTTGTGCCCATTTCTTTGAATCTGAAAGTGACACTGGGAAATCTTTGAAAAAGAGAAATGGATAAACTTCCCCATCACTCTGTGATTCATAGCATCTAGCCCAATTAGTGCCAGGAAATGGGGTGGAAAATAAGGCTTGGATTTTGAAAAGATCGTGTATTTCCTTAACAGTTGTGAATATAAACAAAGAGAACATTCACTTATTATAAACAGCACTGGAGGCCCAACTCTTATCTATTAATTTTAGATTCAAAATCTCCTTTTGAGCTCATCAAAATCTTTCAACCTTTCCTTATCAAGATGCTTCCAGAATCTGTCAGGTCCTTTCACTCAAAAGCTTGTCAGCTCTTTTCAAAATGTCTGTTCTAATATTATTCTTAGAACAAGGGGAAATGCTTATAAAAAAAATCATGTCTCCTTTTTTATCCAAATTTTGTTTAAGTACTCTATCTCTTCCTAATAAGAGTCTATAAAATTATCACAAAGCCCAGTAAAGACATCATCTTGAAATAGCAGAAGCTTCCTAGATTTCAAGGGAGTATATAGATTTTTTGCATACCTGGAATGTGTCTCACTGAGCACTTTATAAATAAAACCTTAATGGAGGGTAGGTTTCAGGATTTTCAATCACGAGTAAAGAAGTATTGGCATAGATGGAAACTGCCTGTTTTATCCGAACTCTATATTGTTCTTTGCTCAGAGCAAATTGTGAAATCAGATGCAGAAACTATTGCTTACTTTGTCTGAGTGCCATAGGATACTGTGCAATGTTAATAGTCAAGTTTTTCTGTTTTAGTTTCACAGTAATCCTGAAAAAAAAAAAAAGTGTTTAGGCCCTATTAGTAATGAATTACAGAATAACAGCATAGTTAATCCCAATCATCACTATTTTATGAATGGTAAATTTTGTTCAAAAAGGGATTTTTTTCAGACAAGAAATGTAACAGCAACACTAAATATATTTTATTTAGATAATTTTCAGACAATGACTATAAAACACCTTGATTCAAATAAAGAAGGAAAAGTAACTTCTGCTATAGAAGTAGCAAATATTTCACGTACTACCCGTATCAAACAAAAAGGAATCTGCCCTGCTCTAGACACACTGATATAAAACTTCTTAGTATTCAAGGCCTAGAACAAATTTTAATGCCAGACAAATTGGAAAATGTGAAAAAATGCAAATTGTTTTTAAAATACATTTTTCTGACTACTTTATGACTTTCTGATTATATATATGTATGTATATCACACAGGATGTATATGAGTGAATCTGTCAGAGAAGTGAAATATAAAGCTTCCATCTGCTTAAACTTCAATAAAGCATTTGCTATAGCACCATATGGAAAATCTTGGGTTGGTCTGAAAAAGATAAGACTTAGTAAAACTAAAATTACCAAAGTTTTGTTTAAAACAGAGAAGACAGTAAAAATTATTAAGTATGTGATGAAAGAAAAGCATAATATTAGTGTTTCTCAAGGATTAGATTAATAATGCTCTTACTTGAAATTAATGATCTTGTCATATGAATCAGGAATATCTTGATAAATTTTGTTAATGTAGTGAAGGTAGAAGTTATCACAAGACCAGAGAAAACAGAAATTATTTCCATGGAGCTTCTGCTCAAATTTAAAATATCCAAAGAAAAGTTGTTTAAGAAATCACAGGTAAAACAGGAAGTATCATTCTCTGACAGTGTTTGTGCTTCTACTCTGTAAAACAAAATGAGTTACCTTGAATATCAATGTCGGATTAAAATAACACATTATTTTATGCATGTGTGTTGCAGGAAGTTAGTTATACATGCATATATTTCAATAACTGATGAGTTACCGGTGAATTGGTTCTAGCTGACAGTGGTCTGATCTGTGCTGATCTAGCTGATCAGTGCACTGATCTGATTTCTTACCTGGAAAGAAAGGGATATAGTAATACAATATTTTATGGTACAAAATGCTGTATCATGAACCTGGAAACTCATAATGAATCACTGACAACCCTGAGGGAAGAAATTGCCATTTGGAAAGCACTGAAAGATCCAAGAATCATACACAGCCTTACAAGCTACCAATATGTTAACAAGTGTGATAAATGCAAATGGTGTCTTAAGATTAAATTTGTGACTGAGTTAGGACAATATTAGTTCCATTATGGAAAGTCCTGGTGAGATCTCCTCTGAAATATGTGTGCTGGTCATTCATATTGAAAAAAGATGAATTCAAACTGACAGATGCAGAGAAGAGTTACTGTGATAATTAGAGAAAGGGAAAGTCTATTATATGAGATGAGAAGCACTTGCCTTGGTTGTTAGCCTAGTGACAGAAAGGCATAAAAGGGCTTACCATATATAAATTCAGCAAGAGCTAGGGACTAGGTACGGTAAATAATAATGCTGGCATAGGAACAAAGATACAGAATAAGTACTTTTTTCTTAGAAATTGGAGAATTAGTAGTATTTCTATCCAGAGAAGATGAGGTCCAGGTTGTACGAAAAGTAATGGAGGGAGAAGCAAAACATTAATTAAATAAAACTCATTGAAAAGGACCTTGATAAATAAAATAAAATAAAATAAAATAAAATAAAATAAAATAAAATAAAATAAAATAAAATAAAATAAAATAAAATAAAATAAAATAAAATAAAATATTAATGAGTGTGATTCCTGTATCAGGAAAATCTGATGCTATATCTGTGACCTGTATGGCATTAGAAAGGAACACATTAGGTGGATTAAAGTTTGATCTAGTGGCTGAACTCAAAGGGTTGCAGCTAAGGTGGAAAAATGTATCGAGTCTAAATGATCAATATGAGGATCCCCGAAACACTGGGTTTTAGCTCAGGTCATTTTATAATGTTATTAGAAGCCTGATGTTTAAACTTGCAGATGGCGTAAATAGTTTGTAAATACATTTGACTGCAGGCCGGTATAATTTTGATCATCTGATCAAATAGCCACAAAGGGGCTTACTTGAGCTAACTGAAGTTAGCTGAATAAGGGGTCCTTCTATCCCTACAGGATGTAGGTGGTGAATTCCATCGTAGGAACTCTCTGAGAAGAGTTGTTCAGCCTACCTGCTGGTAAGCATGAGTCTGAAAAGCAATTATCTTCTACTAGTCCCTAGCTACCTGTGTTTTCTATCTAGGGATCACACAGAAAAAAACCATATTGTCTTCCTTCTGTTTTTTTCAGTTCGTATTGTTGCTATTGAAGAATTGATTCTAGATCCTTCGAATTATGCTGGGTGCTCCACTAATGAAGTTATGATCCTTACAATATGGATGATGCATGGACTGAATGGATGGACTGAAAATATAGATGATTCAAGCAAAATTTGGATATTGGAAAGAAGAAAAAAAGAAAAAAAGAAAAAAAGAAAAAAAAAAACAGAGGAGAGACCAGACAACATAGCACAGATGCTGCTTGGGTAAGAGATGCATCTCCAGAAATGGGATTCAGTTGTCTCACACAGGCATCTAGTTTCATTTTAGTGAGTGTCTTCTGACACATCTTCCCAAAAAGGCACCAGAAAGGCACGGGTGTCCCATAGGAATTATGACATATGTACCTGTAGGATCTTGAATCAAGATCTCTGTGAGAATATACATCCAAATTTATGAAGATTTTATTCTTAAGTATGATGTAATTGAAACTATTTGCAATTTAAGCAAGCAATACGTAGCATGCTTAGTCAGAATCAGAGTTGCTTATATCTACAGAGCAAGCTTTAATCCACTCCTGTGCTCCAGAAACTGCATTAATATGCCAACAACCACACATAAAAGCTTCCAGTTTGATTGATACTTGTGTTCCAAAACCTCACTTCTGACCTTTGCAAAACACTGAGCCAGCAGTTAAGATCATCTTTTCTGCAAAATAGAGACTATCATGAACAGCAGCCAGTACTCAACTTTTTTATCAGAAACTCTGTCCAGATATCCCATCCCAAAAATAGCAGAAATCCATAACATTGTCTCTAGAGATTTTCCTGACTTGTGCTAACAGATATACAGATGTTTATACAGCTACAGATATAATTATTTTCAATATAACGACAGTGATTCAAAACAAATCTTAACTATGCAAAGAATATAAGCAAATATTTTCTCTGTATTTAGATACATAAAGTCTTCCATAACAACAACAGCAACAAATAAACAAAACAAAAATCATTAATTTCTTCCTAGAACAGCAAGTAAATTTTCCCACTGGGAAAAGGAAATCTTGCTGCTGTAATGAACTTCCCCAAATGATTCCTGATTCTATTGTGAGTTTTATGATATATATTTATTAAAGATATTTCTGAGAATACATAATGATATAGCACAAAATATAATGTATGCAAAAATTACAAGATAATTTTAGTAAGAAAAAAATAACCTAGTCAAAATTTTCCATTTTGTGTAGTTTTGAAAAGTAATGGGATTTTTCAGATGAAAAGACTCCCTTTTAATATGTCTCCACAGAGATAACATTGCTGTATGAATTTATTATTACTTTGCATACATCAATACATTCAAAACATTACTGCATAACTACTTGCTGCAAAAAGACACCTAATGTGGTATGCAGAAAAACTTGATGCAAGACCTAAATTCAAGCAACTGTATTGAACCATGTTCACGTAATGCCACTTGAGACCCCCCCAGGGCTTCTGAGCCACCCAGGGAGCACTGAAATGATGGAAGCCCTACAGAGGACCCACACCGTCCACTGGCAGGTAGAATATCCTGCAACATCTCAACCGGCGTGAGAGGCCTACATGTAGGCAACTACATTGGGCCCCTGGTATCTAATTTAGAATGAGCTGAATTGCTCTCTGGGCAACACTGACTGCACTGATTAGATTTCCATTGACTATACTCTGAGCTTAGACACCTGGCTGACATATAGACATCTAGATATTGACAGATAAATATAGTTACTTCTGAACTGAAACCCACCTCCTTAGGCTCATTCCATCTGTTTATGTCCAAGCAATTGAATGAAGTCCCTAGATTTTTGGCTATCATTTTCATCAATAGCCTGATATTGCATTTAGAAATACCTTAGAGAGTTTCAGCTCTGGAATACCCGTCATGGAAGAGCAAGGAAATTTTGAAGCCACAAGCACTTCATTTTCTAAATAAATCTCCAAAAAAGAGATTTTTAAGGATACAAACGAACAGGAGCTGGTTTAGATTACCAGATTTAATCATGATTTAAACAGTGAGTTAAAAATTTGTTCTTCCCTCTATTTTATAGAGTTTCTTTAATTGGTAATCATTAAGGCATTTAACTACATGAAGCTTTTATAGTATATATTTGGTGCTTCTGTTTTTTTTATAAACTGGTACTCTGAGTATCTATTGAGAGCTAGAAAATTTAACAAAAATATTATTGATATATTTTCCTTTCTTTTCCTTATTAAAAATTTGGAATCACTCTATTATTCAATAAAATATTTACTTGTACAAGGCTTGCTGGGAATGTAAATTGGAATTCATAGAGAAATGAAGGAAAACAGTTTTTAAAATGTTTAATTAAATATTATATATTATTATATTCAACATTTCAACATTTATAATCAAAAAATTATATGCCTATTTTATTTTTATACTTCATTTACTTGAATACAATAATATACAAAGTATCATGTACACATACAACTCTTCTTGCTTTTTATCCACTGAGAACTTGTGACACTTCATGGCCTATTTCCCTTTGACTTTTTCTGGAAGATAATGGCACCTCGCTGCCATTGCTACCTTTGAAAATCATTCCTCAATCTATTTCTGCAGGGAAAGAGTTTGCAGTTAACTTGGTTATTACCAAGACTTGACAATTAAAACAAATGTTGCATTTTCATGAAAGCTAAGTTTGTAAACATTGTGCAGCCCAAATCTAGGACATGTCATAACTTGGAAACAGTGTCCGATTTCATTTATCTATTACATTTATAAAGAGAAAATATCAAGGATGTTGGCAGCAGAGTCAAATATATTTTCATAAACAGCTCCTATCTGTGTGATCTGACAACTAAAACCGTCCATTCAAATCAAGATGAACCACATAATCACATGATGCTAAGAAAAGCTTACAAGCATCAAACACATACTCCCCCAGATATTTCTGAGATGTAAATGGTTTGGCTGGCCTAATTTTAATAGCTGAACTCCACAGGGATATATTTTTCAAAGCACATGTTTTAGGCAAGATACCTTGTCAGTAGTTTGTCACATAAGTCAGAGTAGGAATCTTTAACATCACAATAGAAGACAAACAATCAAACAAAGTACAAAAACAACAAGAAAAAAAACAGATAAATATGAGACAAAATGAGGACAATGTGGTAAGTTTTTTTAAATGTACACAGCTCAGTGAGGCCTAGCATGAGAAATATACTGGATATCTTTCAGTCATTGCTTTCCTGTAAAAGGACATTGACAGAGCACAAAAGGGTGACAAGCCAGGAACAGGTCTTTGGTAGAATCACAGACCCATGCAAGCTGGAAAGGACCTCTAGGGAGACCTCTGGTCATCTATCCCCTGACAGGGTCTAGTCAGGTTTTGAGTACTTTTGAACATCTCCACGAATGGAGATCCCACAGCCTCTGGAAAACCTTTTCCAGTCTTCAACCACCTTCACAATAAAAAAAAAAATCATTTTTCTTATATTTTTTCACAGAATCTTCCTTTTTTATGGTCAGTAGGAGAGCAATTCATTTCTAAGCACTGGAAAACAGTGCAGTTGATTTGGTTCTCCATCCTCACTAATATTCTTCATTCCACACTCCTACAAATCCATATTTCCTCAGTTGTAGAAGGTTTCCTCCTTTATAGAAGGAAAGTGATTAGTAGCACTACAGACTCCATGACAAATCTTGTCTTTGAAATCAGATTGACCCCTGGGGTCTAAATCGGTTAAATTTTCATACATGGCTGCAATTTCCTGGCTATCTTCAGAAGAAATGTTTTGGGTTTAGGCCTGAATGAATGCAAGACTGGGAGATGCTGTTGGTCATAGAATCTTATCACAGAAGGGAAAGAACCAAATGTGTGAAAAATATCAGTAGATGTAGATATGCCTTATATCTTTTAACAGTCAACCATTTCATTACACATAAGTAAGTAGGTGAGAACATTTTCTTTCCACTTACCTCTCTTCTAATTTGAAACCAAAAGAATCAAAAATAAATAAATAAATAAATAAATTATATTATAAATCTTCAATGCTCCTTCCTATGCGTTAATTAAGGTAGTGAGTAGATGGGGAAAATGCCAGACAAAAGCTCCTGTCTCTACTGTAAAACTTCAGACAAGACACTTTAGACAAGAGAAGTATAAGTTTTAAGGCTCATTTTTCTCTTTCATCTACGATCTTTTGATTTGACTTATAAACGTGATAATAGACATTCAAAATTCTGCAGACTGTCTGAATATTTCTAAACATAACATGTACTCAGACACCAATAGAAACCCATAGCTTAGAGATCAATCTGGCTAGGTGATGTATTATTTTAAAACTACTACAATGGTAAATCTATGTTGGTTTTGTGTGCCATGTCAACTACAGTTGTGTATGTTTCAAACACCACTTTCTCCAAGCTCAGGATCAGTGCATTCCTATAAGAAAGAAGTCGAGTAAGGCGGGCAAGAGGCCTGTGTGGATGGACAAGGAGCTATTGAGCAAACTTAATGAGAAAAAGAGCACGTACGTAACGTGGAAGAAGGGCCAGGCCATATGAGAAGAATATAAGAACATTGTCAGAGAATACAGGGATGCAACAAGGAAGGCCAAGGCCCATCTAGAATTAGAGTTAGTGAGAGATGTCAGGGACAACAGGAAAGGCTTCTACAAATACATCAGCAGCAAGAGGAAGACTAGGGAAAATGTTAGTATACTGCTGAATGAGAGGGGTGCCTTGGAGATGGAGGAGGCCGAGTTACTAAATGCCTTCTTTGCCTCTGTCTTTACTGTTAAGGCTAGTCCTCATGTACTGAGCCCGGAGATTATGAGAGATAACCAAGAGAGAGGAGGGCTCTCCACTGGTTGAGGAGGATTGGGTTAGGGACTCTTTAGGCAAACTGAACACCCATAAATCTATGGGCCTGGATGGGATGCACCCAGGAACGCTGAGGGAACTGGCAGGGGTTATTGCTCAGCCACTCTCCATCATCTCTGAGAGGTCATGAAGAGTGGGTGTGGTGCCAGAGGACTGGAAGAAAGCCAACATCACTCCAGTCTCCAAAAAAGGCAAGAGAGAGGAGCTGGGAAACTACAGACCAGTCAGCCTCACCTCCGTCCCTGGAAAGGTGATGGAGACCATCCTAGAGACCATTTCTAGGTATGTCAAGGAAAAGAAGGTGATCAGGAGTAGTCAGCATGGATTGACCAAGGGAAAGTCGTGTTTGACGAACCTGATAGCTTTCTACGATGAGGTGACCTCATCCCATTGGATGGACAACGGGGGAGCCATGGATATTGTCTATCTTGACTTCAGCAAAGCTTTCAACACAGCCTCCCATAACATCCTCATAGGGAAGCTCAGGAAATGTGGACTGTACGAGTGGACAGTGAAGCGCATTGAGGACTGGCAGGATGGCAGAGCCCAGAGGGTGGTGATAAATGGGGCTGAGTCTAGTTGGAGGCCTGTGGACAGTGGTGTACCACAGGAGTCAGTACTGGGACCAGTGCTTTTCAACTTGTTCATCAATGACTTGGACAAGGGGACAGAGTGCACCCTTGGCAAGTTTGCAGATGACACCAAACTGGGAGGAGTGGCTGACACTCCCGAGGGCTGTACTGCCATTCAGAGAAACCTAGACAGGTTGGAGAGTTGGGCAGAGAGGAACCTCATGAAGTTCAACAAGAACAAGTGCAGGGTACTGCATTTGGGGAGGAATAACCCCAGACACCAGTACAGACTAGAGGCTGCTTGAAAGCAGCTCCGTGCAGAGGGATTTGGTTGACAACAAGTTACCCATGAGTCAGCGATGCACCCTTGTGGCCAAGAAGGCCAATGGGATCCTGACCTGCATCAGGAGGAGCGCTGTCAGCAGGTCGAGGGAGGGGATCCTCCCTCTCTACTCAGCTCTGCGAGGCCGCACCTGGAGTATTGTATGCAGTTCTGGGCTCCCCATTACAAGAAAGACATTGAGCTTCTAGAGAAGGCCCAGCAGAGAGTCACTAATATGATTAAGGGACTGGAGCATTTGTCATATGAGGATAGACTAAGTGATCTGGGCCTGTTTAGCCTGGAGAAGAAAAGGCTGAGAGGAGATTAGATTAACATATTCAAGTACCTGAGGGGTGATCGTAGGGAGGATGGGGCCAGGCTCTTCTCCGTGGTGGCCGATGACAGGACGAGGGGGAACGGGTGTAAGTTGAAACACAGGAAGTTCCACCTCCATATGAGGAAGAACCCTGTGCCACGTGCTCTGGGTGGCCCTGCTGGAGCAGAGGGGGTTGGACTAGATGATCTCGACTCCTTCCAACGTCAGCCATCCTGTGATTCTGTGATTTATTAATATAATGCAAAGATAACAATTTTATTTAAATTAAAAGACATTGGTTTAGCTTGTGGACTCTCTTATTCATGACTTCTGTGGATAAGCTCCACATTTTTTATATCTTGCACACACAGTCTGGACAAAACCTTTTTATCTTGATAAATTAAGTGCAGTTAACCTGCACAGTTGTATGTTATATAAAATACAACCCTATTTCATGTTTTATTTTGAGAATTTTTTTTTTAATAAGTAGCACTTGAGATAGTGCTTGAGGTTTTTTTTTTTTTTTTTTTTTTTTATGAAGTCTTATTCAAATTTAAACAGTTTATATGGCATTAGTCTTGGATGTAGGAAGCTGAGTTATTTTACAGCATAAACAAAAATGTCACTGCCTTTTCTGTATTGTATATCTTTCTTTGTGGCATGGCATATATTTATACACTACATGTTTATTCTGCCTTCTTTACTGTGAGGGTGGCAGAGTCCTGGAACAGGCTGGCCATAAAGGCTGTGGAGTCTCCTTCTCTGGAGATCTTCCAAACCCGCTGTATTGGAGATGGAAATTTCTGTGATCTGTAGAGTCATAAAAATCTCCCATGGGAAGCAGTGGCCAGACCTTGAGAAAGAAGATGTTTGCCTGCCTAGGCTGAGCAATAAGGAGCAGGGATGCAGTTGCTCAGTCCGAATCACAGGCAGCCCCCTCCGAAAACCTGTTGAAGCCGGCCGCTTGGCCGGGCTTGTAACCAACTTAACCTCAGATGTCCTCCAAACTAGCTTTGGAGGTCAAACACCTGGAAATGAGGAAGAAGAGGAGGAAGGCAGGACCCTCGAATTGAGGGCGGGGACCCCCGACTGGTATGCGCGCCGGTGCACCCAGTGGGGAGAGTTGTGCAACTGAAGGCAGCGTGTGTCCTCCCCGCCCTGGCCTGCATCCTGGGTTGGACTGAGCCTACGTGCCAGGATGCACCGGGCATAGGACAGTGCAGAGAGAGTGGGGAGAGAAGAAACTCCTAACTCTGAAGTTTACGTTGTCTCAGTGGGAGCCGGTCAGCAACTCTCTCTCTCTGATCTTCCAGCCTGAGAGGATGTTTGGGTCCAGTATCCCGCTGGCAGGTATCACCTCGTGAGTAGTTATCCATACTTCGCTTCTTTTTTGTGCTTTCACCTGAATAAATGCTCGATGTAGTCACCTCGTTCTGCATGATTATTACCAAATCCTGAGTCCATCCGGAACACCCTCCTGGATGCCACCATGTGCCACATGCTCTAGGTGTCCCTGCTTGAGCAGGGAGGTTGGACTAGATGATCTCTAGAGGTCCCTTCCAACCTTAACCATTCTGTGATTCTATGTTTGTCTCTTGTCTACCAGTTAATCTTTCAGTTAACCAGTAATCTTTCAGTTAACAAATTCCCAGTCATTTCCTTATGCTTTTCGCTCTCTGAAAGTACTGCTGTAGTGTGTTTAAGTATCCTCAGGACAGTAAAAGACTTGCAAATTCTAAAAAAAAAAAAAAAAAAAAAAAAAAAAAAACACTTGTCCTGATAATTTAGGTGACAAAGAAACCTGTGACAAGTCATTATCACTTTCTGAAGGTGTGAAGGTCTTAACGCACCCCAGGATCCTATTGGCCTTCTTGGCCATGAGGGCAAACTGCTCAATTTGTCACCCACCATGGCACCCAGGTCTTCTTACACAGAGCTGCTCTCCAGAAGGTCAGTCCCCAGCCTGTACTGGTGTCTGGAGTTATTCCTCCCCAGGTGCAGAACCTTGCACTTGGCCTTGTTGAATTTCATGAGTTTTTCCACCGCCCAGTTGTCCAGTCTGTCCAGGTCCCTCTGGATGGCAGCGCAGCCCTCTGGGGTATCAGCTACTCCTCCCAGTTTTGTATCATCAGCAAACTTGCTGAGGGAGCACTCTGTGCCTTCATCCAGGTCATTGATGAATAAATTGAACAGGACTGGACCAAGGACTGACCCCTGGGGGACACCGCTAGCTGCAGGCCTCCAACTAAACTCTGCACCGCTGATCACCACCATCTGAGCTCTTCCATCCAGCCAATTCCTAATCCACCTCACTGTCCACTCATCTATCCCACACTTCCAGAGCTTGCCCAGGAGGATGTTGTGAGGGATGGTATCAAAAGCCTTGGTGAAGTCAAGATAGACGACATCCACGGCTCTCCCCTCATCTATCCAGCTGACCATTCCATCATAGAAGGCTATCAGGTTAGTCAAGCATGATTTCCCTTTGGTGAATCCATGCTGACTACTCTTGAGCACCTTCTTGTCCTCCACATGCCAGTGGAGACAACGGCCAGTATGAGCCGTTCCATCACTTTTCCGGGGACGGAGATAAGGCTCTCTGACCTGTAGTTGCCTGGGTCCTCCTTCCTGCCTTTTTTGAAGACTGGCATGACTTTGGCTTTCTTCCAGTCCTCAGATTAGATAAATATGTATTTGATCTGCACAAGCAGAATTGCCAAAATCCATTTATATAAATTCTGAGTTGCTTTTCCGACCTGACAATCACCACATACAAATAGATTTCTGTGAATAACAAAAGTAAACTTCATAGGCAAATAACACCTGCAAAACATGTTCCAAAAGCAGTCTGACAGTGAGTTTGACTAGCAAAATGACTGAAATGTCTACTTTTTTTTTTTCTTTTAGCGTAGAAGTTTCATGTTTAACAGTCCCTAATCTTTTATTAGGATCTTTTATTATTTATTCTGACACCACTTCTGCTGTTAATTTCTTGTCTACTCCATACACTCATGAGTAAGAATATTTTCCATCTTTCTTGTTTTTTTTTTCTTTTCAATCTGTCCTTCTTTGCATCACTTCCATATTCAGTACATATTACATACCTATATGAGTACCTGTTTTTCTATCTATACATAGATAGATATAAATACACACACATACAAACACATGAACAGGGAGACACAAATGGACTGCACAGAGGAAAATTGATTTCTTTCTGCTCCTGTTCTCTATGAAGAGTTATCTTGATCTCGTTTTAGGATCCCAGTGAGCACAATGTCACAAAATAACCTCGTTGACTTCATTAGGCATATAGCCTTGATTATTTCCTAACACCTCTTAAGAACAAAAAACTGGCACAAGGTGCAAACTCTAGTCCCTAATTCTAAAAAAAAAATCACATTTTATTCCACGTCTCATGTATTTTTGCCCAACTACCATCATTACTTTTTGTATTGCCTTCCACTGGCTAGGCCAGAAATCAACAAATGAATGCACAAAATACAGCCTTAGGCTTGTGCCTGTAGGGTTTTTTGTTGTTTGTTTTGTCTTGTTATGTTTTACATGCACATTTTTTGTGCATGTAACATATTTTGGTTACATTAACAGCTCAAAATTCCCACAAAATGGATATTTTCTTTACATAAAGACACGATTTCATTAAAGGAAAACAAATTGCTGATAACATGAGAAACAGTTACAATAGTATTTTTCTACATTTAACTTTCTCACTTTTTATCTTATCCCTTGCATTGATCTAATTACATAGCTTTCATAACTTTTATGTTAAAGCAGCTATATACTATGAAGGAAAGCAAATTCTTCTATATCTATCTCGTTCTTCCACCAGAGTTCTGTTTAGAGTCACAGTAAGAAGCCTCAACTCAGTAGGAAAATGTAATTTCTGCCTATTGATGTGTTTAGGTTACAATTCCTGCAGAGCTACTAAGTATCCACTTGTGTTACCAAAGGGAAAATAATTATAAATACATTTTCACTGATGCTGTCAACAACGCATTAAAACCATTCCTGAAAATAGGATCAGACTCTTATTTTATTTGTTTCTCTTGTTATTTTAATAGCTGAAGTCTATGTTTTCCCTGAGTATCATATAACTGCAGCATACCCTTTTACAGAAAAAGACACAAGATGTGTGAATCTTCCATTCAAGAATTTTTTTACAGCATTCTAAGATTAATGAATATGTAAGGTCAAGTCTAGTATTTTTTTGAGTCTTCCCCTCCCCCCTCCCTGCCCATAAAAAGAATGTAAGTCATATAGTGCGGACCTCTGGAGCATACACATCATAAATTCTCTTTAAGGCTATGAGAAGTGTCGTCTTGTGTATAGAGTAGTCTGTTGCATTTCCAGAAAGAGCTTTAGGTAGAAGAGGACTGTTTAATCAACAAAAATACTGTGTGCATGAGTATATGAGTATTTTCTGGGAAATTTGTTTAAAATTTGCCCTTTTCTATGCAAAAAAGTGGCAACTAAACATTTTTAATTTATGTAAAAAAGTTGGTAGCAGGAACAAGAATGGTCCTTATTCACACACCAAAATTTTCTTCCAAAATCAAAATAATTAATGTAACCATAAAGATTTAAAATCATTATAAATTGCCATGGCATCCTGTAAAGACTTCTTACAGCTAGTGTTGATGGAGCTAACTTCATAATCAGATGCAGCATATCCATATTAATATAACACTGTGGTTGAACTTTATAGTCCCACAGAGGGAAAGGTATAATTATTCTGACCTCAGGGCCATGCTCCGAAGGAGATCTATTTTTTTTCTGGATGAAAGTCAGCATCCTTCATTGATATATCAGGTTGCTCATGGATCTCAGCTCTGAAAGCACATGGTTGAGGCATGCCCTCTCTCTCATTGAGGCCGCTGTGGTTTGTAATATGTACATACCAGTGGCACTGGGAAAGAGCAAAGATTTGTATGCCATTGATTCACACACTTTTTGTGGACATGCTAAGACCAGGTGAGCTTCCTTCATCATCAAAATGGACACAGTTATGTTTAAAATACCATCTCATTTGGACAACTCCCTTGTGTTTTGTGAAGGAAGGAATAGAAAAGTCCCTTTTAAACAAACAATTTCTCCAGTCTCCATACTATAAATTTCTATGAGGTCTCAGCAAATGCTATTTTGTATGGTAATTTTTGAAAGGCTAGCATTTTATTTTAGGTGTGTGTGTGGAAACTTCTTCCTGATGAAAGTATAAAGACCCGGTTCTTCATATCTGCTGTCTAAATATGAATTTATAAGCACTTAGGCTTGAGAGTTTGGGCTTCAACTATAGTACTTTATTATTCTCAGATGCTTTTTTTCATTACTTTTCTCACAGAGTTTTCTCAAATATAGCTGTCTACATCTAAGCTTCAAAAGAAGTTAGTTTATCACTTTTTAAGTATTGTGACAGCTGTGTAAATGCTTCAATATTTTCAGGTAAATACTTATTTCTAAGGTATTTTCTATAAGTTGCCTCTCATTTGTTTATCTATATTTTGTCTGGGGGTATTTAACTTCTGAAAAAAAAATCTCCTACTAATAAACTGTAGCGTGAGCCATCAGGATTGAAAGTAGTACACCTGCGTAGATGAATAACACTATGAACGTGTCGGTAGGACTTAATGAATCGCACTGTTCACCACGTTTGTAGCTTGTTCAAGCTTCACAGACTAACATGCCAGAAACTTCTAAATTTAATCATAAATTAGAGTTTATTCAAAAGTAGCTCAGTATGTGATTTGCCTTTTGGCCCTATCTGAAAGTCTTTTAATTCAAAGAAAAGCAAATATGGAATTTAATGCAGTTAATCTGGTTTGACGCTATAGAAATCAAAAACTGATGTGTATAAAATATTTTTGAGGTATGACTGCTTTCATATTAATTGAAGTCATTAATGTAATGGCAGCAAAATTCAATATTTATCCAGTGACAAATCAAACTTTTAATAGATATGAGCTAAGTCGTTATTCTCATAATCCTAGAAGTTTAGGTACTGCTGCTTTTCCTTCTTTTGTGAAATAATGTTGCAGAGTCTGAATATATAGCAAATCACTGCTTCCACTTCTTCCTCTAGTAGTGTAAAAGCTGAAGACTTAGTATATTGAAAGACAAGGTTTTGAACAAAACTGGAAAAAGATAACGACTGAGCCTCCTACAGTATCTCCCGGTTTTCTCTTGCACATTTCTCTTTTAGAGGCATTGTTGGAAATGGAAGGACAACTTGAGATGAGGTAGAGGTATAAGTGTTCAGCATAAGTTTTTGTGGCTCCACCAAAAGGGCAGTATTTTTCCAAGGGCTAAGCCTTCTTTCTTCTGTGTGGAGAGTGGTAGATAAGTTTAACCTTACTGGAAACCCAGTAAGAGAAATCAAAGAAGTTATTCTTCAAGACTACAAGAGTCAAAAGTGTGCAATTCAGCTATCAATGCAAAAGATGACAATATCATTCTAGATTATTTGAGAAATCTATAAAGTATGACAGAATCCTAAACCTGTATCATATTTTTAACTTACATACCACTGACCATTTTACATGGGACTAGATATCTACATCTAGGTGAATCCTTTCCCAAATCTCTGCATATAGAGCTGACTTTCATCCTACTTTCAAACACATTTATGATAAGAACTTCCCAAGTGATCGCTACAGATGACAGTTTTACTTATTCTGTATTGAAAAAGAAGCCATTTCTATGTAGTTAAAATAGATTTTCCATACACAAATGGATTATACTCTTCCAATAAATATTTAAATTACAGATATGAATATCATCAATATTACATAAAAAGAAAAAAAAATGATAAGGGCAAGCAACTATAAAAGAATGACTTAGTAACCAGTATGTTTATTTCTCTATGCATATGAAGTAGGCACTGATGGCACTGAGTAGGCATCTTCAACTGCGAGTACAAGAAATAATGATTGGTAGTTGTAATATGTAATAAAAGAGATGGGTAAATCACTTGAGCAATAATGCATTATTTGGAAATAAGTCAGCCACTGATGTTAATTGATTGCAAATATTTTGGAATCACCTGTTTCCAAACCTGGCAGTATTCATTAAAGGCAGAATCAGCACATAGAAAAAAAGTAAAACAGTTTAATTCTTTTTAGGAATTCTGGGCCAAATGCTTCTCCCTTTGGTTTAGATAGTGTTTGTTTTGTTGGTATAAAATTGTTCAGAAGCCTAAACCTACTAGATTATTTCCATAATTTTTTTTTTTTGCCATTGAAAGAAAAAAAAAAAAAAAAGAACTTTGCAACTTTTCACTTTTCCAACTTAATACCCTACTTTTAACTGTCTTTAAAAGTTCCCACAGACCTATTGAACCTTTTGGCAAAAGTAACTGATGGGGAGCAAAGATTTGACCTGAGACCCTCTTTTTTTTTTAACGATGATCTTCATTTTATGAAGCTGAAACACCGATTTTTGGCCAGCTTTATAATCTTGATATCAACCACATAATTGAGAACCATTTTCATACATGGAAACTCTGTTATTATTTATCCAGTACACACAATATGATGCATATTGCATTGAATTTCAGCTACTTTGCATTAGTTAACTCAGTGCTGCATTTCTAGATGATCCATGAAATATGGAATTCATTTAGCCAATATAACATTTCATTTCTTGCAGCATACCATATTTCTCTGAATATAAAGCTATTACTGTTAAAAATCTCATTAAATAATGACAGTACACAAACAAATTAACAATATGCAACTTAATCGGTAAAACTCTAGATAAAAACCTCTCATTCTCCTGTCAGCCTCTTCTTCATTTTTCCCCAAACATGATGTGCATTTTCGTTCTTTTTTTTTTGTTTCATTTTTATTGTTTTTCTTTCTTACAAGAAGTCAATTTGTTTCCTAAAACTCCCTTGAAGCATCAGCAGTAGTTCCATAATGTAACCTACTAGTGTGAATATTTTGAATTTTAACTTGGTTAATAATGGCATGACTGTTTCAGTGTCAGGTGTTGCATCAATTTAACAGTTTAAAAGATTAATCGTTTGAAAATGCTGTTCTGTGTTTCACTGGGATTTTCAGTGTTAGCATGCGGACAGTAGGGCACTGGGTTTCACGGATTTTGAGTATTAGGCAGACTAGTGACCTAAATATATCTACCTGTGCACCACACTTGTGGGACTATTGTGGACTGTAGTTTATGAGGACTGTGTATGTGTCGGCTCCGCTAAGGAACACTAAGGAACAAACACGTTATTTTTAGTATTATATTGTTCTGACTATTAATACACTTTGCATCAAACAATAACTGGCTTAAAAATAAGAGAAGGAAAATAATCTCAGGAAATCTGGAGAAGATTTCCTCTCTTGTCTTGTCTTTCCCACTCCAACGGAGTACTTTAAACACTCTGGAATTTGTTGTATTGTCATTCTAATCACCACAGGAATCACACAGGACTTCCAGTGAGTGCTCTTTTCCCCAAACCTGGTGCCCTGATAATTATATTTTCCTGTAGTTATGTTTTAGCACATCAAAGCATCACTGCAGCCACCTACAATAGGGATTTAGATAAAGAATTTCAGAATCTAAGTATCAGTTAGAGGTGGCTCCACTTCCTATTACACTGCGACTCAAGTTCACCATATCTGAAGTGACAGATTAGCTTTCAGGTAATCCTAGACAAATACACTTTTTTTGGAATGATCTTCTCAAGACCCTCTCTCTTGAGCTTGAGAAGTGTAATAACGAAAATTTTTATGTGCATGAGTCTGATTGACAGATGACAAATACATTACATTCAGTTTTCTATGCAGTTACAGGCTTCAAAGCACCTGATTTCACCTGATTAATAAATAAGACATGAAATCAAACTTGCTAGTAACCAGCACTGTGTGGTAACTGGCCCAGCCACTTTGTCCACTTTCACGAGTAAATGTTCTGAAAGATACTATGAAATGAAAAATAATCAGTCAAATGGACATTTTTATTATCTTTTATCTTAAACTAAAATATTTTAGTCGTTTGCTTCTCTAAAAATTATATATTCTGAAACACTCTTAACTTTTAAGAGCTCTGCCACAGAATAAATCTGAGTGATTTTTTTTTTCATAAACACAAAATCTAATCCACCAAAAATAAGCAAATGCACTAAATTGTTTAATTGCATGTAGGATACACTATACCAAAGTCTTACTTTCTCTCAAACATTTAGTAGCACTTTTGAATTTTTAATGTTCTGCTGGTGGCTTTCTATCTACATTACAGCTATTTAGTATTAATACAAATTGCAGCACTGTGGCCTCAGATGTTAAATCCAAATCTCATTTTCTGATGTCATTATAATATGGCTTTTTGGAGAAGTGATTTACTTTATTTTCTAAAGTACTTTTTCACAAAAATGTTCCAATGTAATGAAGTCAATAATATTATTTATAACCTCCACATAAATATAATTATTTCATTGTCAAATATTAGGCTGAGGAATATAGACTAAGAATATAATTTGCTACGATTACTGCTGCTTCCCGAAAACTCTATTTCAGTGTCTAACCCGATATACCTATGATTTTTTGACGTTACCTCAGCAGAACTACTAAGTTAAATATACTCCTTGGTTTGCTTAGAAACTCACAAACCATTCTGTCTTCCCCTCCTGAGAAGCCTAGGAGTTGCATGTCAATAATAAGAATAAGAATAGGAATAAGAAAAATATCAGTCCTTGTGATTAAAAATTGCCCTCCCACCCCTTTGCTACAAAAGATTAAATAGAAAAATAACCTAGAAACTTTATATTGGTACAGTTGGGAAAAATACACACACACACACATATATATGTATATATATGCTGTTCTAAATATGTTTTAAAACAGAGGCAATTTAACTTCAGCAACATAACAAAGCTAGTAAGTCAGCACCATTCTTAGGTAGTATATTTAAGTCATTCTTAGGTAGTATATTTAAGTAAGCTGTTATATTGTACCCAAAATTTGTTAACAGGAAATGTGAGAAGGTTTTGATAGGTCTAAAGTGGAATTACAATACATGGTATGCAATGATATCCTAAAGTATGGTATGACTGACTTTCCTAGAGAGGTGCTCCAAAAATAAATAAATAAATAAATAAATAAAAGTGCTCTTTGTGTAACTCCTAAATAAGCTACTGATGCACAAAGCTGCCTGTGGTCTTTCTTTCTTTCCTTGAAATGTACATCGTGTGAAATGCATATATTTAATGTACTTATTTCACACAGCATTTCCACCCCCTGCAGAGGGTGTGGGGGGGAAGGTGGCTAGAGGCGGTTAGAGCTGGTCAGAGCTGGTCTGAGTCGGCTGGGACTGGCCAGGGCAGGTTGGTTCCCTCCGTGCTCCAGTGCCCCGGGCTGAGCATCCAATGGCCAGAGCCCTGCAGGGAATAATGGTCTTTTGTGTGGCAGAACAATGGCCTTTGTGTGATGGGGAGGAGAAGCAATGGCCCTCGGGAGGCGGTCCAACTACTGGGATTGTACCTGTTGGAGCTGCTGTAAGGATAGGCGATTACTACTTAAAAAGTTGGGTTTCATTTGGGCTAAGGGCAAATCTTTAGCCTCACATAGAGGAGTTGCTGCTTTTTTAACCTGAACCAGATTTTGAGCATAACTCTTAATGTGTATGTGGATGAACACACACAATTCATATAGAAAATGATCCTCTTTGAATTAACACTGGAGTCCTTAAAATATCTGTACCCCTCAGCTGTGCCTGCTTCTGACTAATGAAGGTCTGTGCCCCAAGGCAGGAGGGGTGGAAGATTAAATGACACAGTAGCAGTATAAACCTTACATTAGGCCTGTCAAACAATGCTAAATGGCAACCATGTCCAGAGAATAGGGCTGGATGCCGACAGCCCATGCCCATCTTGTGAAGACAAGTGCAGAGAAGAGTCCTTTCAAGCATTACATGGCCCTAATATTTACCTCCTGAAATACAATGATCAGAGAAGGAACACAATTGTAACTCCCTATTTGCAAGACCTTGCTGTTAAACCTAAGCCACTAGGAAAGCAGGATCTGAAGAAACATAGAAAGATTTCAGATATGAGGCTGCATCTCCTTCTCAACTGGCCTTAATTGGTTGTTTTTTATTTGTCGTTGTTGTTTTCTCCCTCCTGCACAAAATTGTTGGTTTAAAAAGATTTAGTCAATCCGCCTTTTTTCATTCAAAGTAATGGTCCACCAGCAAAGAGTCCTTTGATGTTCGTCAGGTCTTTGCCCTGTCTTTATTTTCTGCAAACAGTACCTATCAAGCAGCATGTTTGCATTTTCAGGGACAATGAAATCTTCAGTTTAGATACTTAAATATAAACATCTACCAATGAGTGCAGCCTTCTTCCAACTTATTTTATTCAGTCCTCTCCTTGGTAACAAATCCCAGCAAGATCCATTTGATCAAACTGTTATGTTCATAACAGCACTGTTTCCAGGTGTTGCTATCGTGTGAGAATGGTAAAACAAAGACTGAAAAAAACATGCAAGCCGCTTTTCAAGAGAAGATGAATAAAATGTGTAAAGCGTAAAGCTGAAAAACATTTGTTGAAAACAAAACAGTCGGGCAAGACGTGTGAACTTGCGGGTCCTTAAAGGATTTATTTGGTGCTAGTGAGGCTGCACCTGGAATTTTGCATCCAGATGGGAACCTCAGAGGTACTGACACACTAGGGAGAGTCCAGTGAAGAGCCACTGAGATGGGTGAAGAGCGTGTGAGAAGTGGCCAGTCAATATTGGAGAGGAGATGATTATTTTAACAGCAGTCTGTTACTGTCTCATGAAGGGCTATAGAGAAAATAGCTTCACAGTCTTTTCAGGGGTGTGCATTAAAAGGACAAGAGGCAGTGGTCACAGGTAGCATGACGGGAAGGCCAGATTAGATACCAAGAGAAAAAAATCACAAAGCGACTTGATAAGCATTGCCACAGCACTGGAACAGTTTGTCGATAGATGCCATGGAATCTCCGTCTTTGAAAATATTCAAAATATGACTGGATAAGACCTTGACCAATTTTATCTAAACATTAAAGTTAGAAATGGGTTGAGCATTTGACCTCCAGCAGTGCCTTTCAACTGTTTTTTTTTATGATTCCATTCTTCAGCAACTAAAATTTTTATTAAAATTTTATTAGTTCGACTTAATTTAAATTATAGTTAAGGATAGTGAAAATATCAATGAAAATGGCCAGTATAGTCAATAATCCTAAATTTCTTATTATATATTCAGAGGAAGATAAGTCTTTATGTAGAGTAGGTATTAGGTAGAAATGGAGAAGAAAAAGTATTAATGATACAGATAGAATTGACAGTACCGAAAACACATTTATTCTGTAGTGAGAAAGTGTAGCCATATTGATGGAAAGTATTTCATATTTCATCGTTAGCTGGATGAATAATAAACATTCTGAGAGAAAGCAACCAGACCATTTGCCTCAAAGACAATTAAAAGAATGGATCAATGTGAAAGATTTACACGTGTGACTGAGATTTGGAAAACACAAGAATCGTGGGAAGCAAGTGTATTTCAGCCTATGTAATTTATCCAGACAGAGGATGAGAAATGACTTGGTCACAGTCCAAGATATGTACATAGTAGGTTTCCTACTGCTTTTCTGAAGCAGCAATAAAAGGAGAAAGGAATCTGGTATTTCCTAATCATAACTTACGAAAGAATGAGAAGCTGCAGCTGGGGCTGTCCAATTAGGAGGGAAATGTGAGGCTGAAAGCATCATTTAAATTGCCCGTATATGTGACATAATACCCCACTGAAAGATGCTTTTGCAAAATAGATTCTCTTCTGTGGTAGTGTTATCAAGGCAAATGAATCCTAGCCACTCCTGCTGGAGATGTAAATTTGATATGTAAATGAATGCATGTTATTCAGTCTATACAGTGAAACATTTAACTAGGGGATTATTGGAGTCCCTTCCAGCCTTAAATTCCCCACTGTAGATTATGCTTTTGGAAATTTGCTTTCATCTCAAACTATTTCTTGAACAAGAACAAAATAATTTTTTTAAAAAAATATTAGCTTTATAAGACACTTAGAAAAGGTTGAAGATTGTGAGCCTAAATCTAAAGTATCACTAAGGCTGTAATCAAATATAATGTTTGTAATGGGAAGAATAAATGCCTATGTAGAACTATGTGGGAGGTGGGTACATATTGTTAGGTAACATGAGATGTATTTGAAACAACCTTTGATATTTATATTATATATGATAGAAGAAGTGCTTCAGAAATTTAGAAGGTACTTTAATGTTGATTTTAACAGATAAATTCTTATGTATAAATGAGTCAAAAAAATCCAAATTAGTTAGTTACTTTAATTTTAACTATATTTAAATTCTTCATCAAAAGGCACTATAAGTCTTCAATAACCTTCTTAAAGATCTCTGCAGATAAACTACAAGAAAAAGTGAGTCATTGCCCAAGGGCATTAATAAAGGCTCTGTAAATGCGTATGCATTCTGTCATGATGCTGAAGCATTAAGCATTTTCAGAAAAAAAAAATGGAATACTAAATGACAAAAACCAACAAATCTAGAAAAAAAAAGTATTTTAAAGGTTTGTTTTGAAAAGCTAGGGGAAAATAAAAAAAAATACATAGAAGCTACTATTGTTTCTAACGAACATTTTTTGGAGTCAACAAAGTATTTGCAGAATATGTCATGGTTTGCATTTTCATTCTAGCAAAAAGTGTAATAATTTGTCTAAAATGACATAAATTGAAAGTAATGCTATTTTAAACATCCATATCTTTTCACTGTACAAATTTAAATCTGGTTTTATAATTGCTGATGTTCATGAACTATAAATCAATAATTCAACCTTGCTGTTTCGCAGTGAGGAAAGAGACACAAAGAATATTCCCTTTCCCATACAAAGACTGTTATATTACTAGCTTTAAAACATGCTAAATAAAAATATGACACTGCATATTTTTGTACTTTTTCAGTACATAGTATCGCAAGTGTACAACTGAATTAGGTTTTTTTTTGAAATTCATACACCCAAGAAGGGTAACATACTATGTACATTTGAAATACTTATACAGAAAAACAGTAATTTAGAGGGAAGAAATGGGAAAAAAGTGCCTGTCATATGAATAATAGAGTATGACTCAAAAATGCATGGAGAGTGTTTAAATAAGAACAGAACAGAGTAAACGGTACTCACTTTAAATGTCTTTAGGGTAATAATTAATTTAAAATATGTGCCACCATTGTTACAGAATGAATAAGCTGAATGAATTTTTGACATTTCCTCATCCTATGTTAGAGGTTGCAGACAGCTGTCTCATAAAAAGATTTTAAAATAAATGCATTGGTATGAAAAATGAATGGAAACAAACTAAAAATATTATTTATGAATGAAGAAATATTTTTCTGTGTATTGCACATTTGTACCTGGAACAGATGGAAGAAATTATTTACCTTCATATGCCGTCATGTAACTTGTTTCTTTGAAGGAAAGTTACAGTGAACATCCTGAGTGAAACAAATTGGGGTCTCGGGGAAGATAGGAGAAACAGAATCAGTATGAACAATCTATTAATCATGTTTAAAATAAATGAATACTTTAATTATCATACCATCCTCAGTAGGATGAGAGTTTGGTCCAGATATGTAGGGACATGTAAAATAAGTTGGAGAAGCTGGTTAAAAGCATAATGTTACGTGGTACTCGTACTACACAGTAGTACTCAACCAGACTTACAGATACCGATAATTTATTTTAGTTAATTATTTATTGACTTTTATCACTTAAAATTAGCAGGAAACCAAGAGGTTATTACTTTCAGGTAGCGGGAACTGTGCCTAAATCCTGAAAAACTGAAAGAAGTAGACTTTTGTCAGATTTCTTTGGCTCTGAGTAATTACTGAACACACTAAGAAACATTAAGTGTGAAAGAAAGGAGAAGCATACTCCATGTTACAGAAAATCTTCAACAAGATTTCAAAGTCACCCCAAATCAAAACAAACAAAACACCAAAACAAAAAACAAACAAATGTTTATAGCAAAATTTCATAATTCAAATATTTTAGAGAGTTTAAGTTAACTGAGGAGCATCACCATGATGCTCCATGGAGCTATCATTACAGCTTTTGACAGTACAAGCATAGTGAACATTCTCAAAGTGGAACTTGAAAAACAAAGACAGTTTAAACAGAAGATGCCTAAAAAATGGAAAACATAAATGAAGCTGAAAGTATATAACAGTATGACTGAAACAGGGATAAAGAAACACAAGTTTTTGATTCTGAATCCTTGCCAAGAGATCAGATTTTGATTATAATAGTGAAAAAATAACTAGAGAGGAGGTATCAAGAAAGAATGACTTCTCCGAAAACAGTAGAGGGAGAAGTTGTCTACTTAGAACCACCTTATTTCTTACAATTTCTTTGAAGACAATAACCACAGCAGGCTATGCCAGCTAAGCTTTGGAAGATAAACAAATCAGAACAAATTATTATATTGTCTCCTGATAAAAGTCATGCTGATTTCCTAAACTATATTAGCATAGTCTTTTGCAGGTAAACACTGCTTTACTTTGCTTGTGTTTCAGCTCTGAATTGCCTCTGAAATGGAAGAGAAATATTCATGGTTAACGTGAGACTTGGCTGAGGCTGGCTATATTAATTGTACACAGTGTTGGGATTTTTTGATTACACCTGGCTTATGGCTAGTCAGATATTCACGTGAATGATTATGTAGCCATAGCCTAAGAGAAACTTTATCAATCAGTGTGACAGAAAAGTTAGTTAGATTGCTAAAGATCATGATGATCAACTCAGTATGGGAGAAATCACTACCACACACAACTCAGTGTGGTTGGACAATAATCCTTAAGTCCCAAGAGCATGCACCTGAGTGGGGCTGTTGTGAGCGATAGCACACCTACAATATGTGATACTATCATACATGAACACTGGTGCCCGTTCCAGAAGAACACCCAGCAAAGGTGTTCTAAGGTGTACCTAAATGATAGCTCTGTATTTAGGCATACTCAAACTTTCCAAGGCCAGACCTTCTTAGAAAGGTACTTCTCTCTTCACAAAGCATGGAATGGAAAGAGATGAGAAGATGATGACTCTGAATGTCTCTTAGCCTTCTGATCTGTATTTGTGGTATGCATTAAATTGAACCGTAGAATCATAGAATGCTTAAGGTTGGAAGGGACCTCTGGAGGTCATCTAGTCCAACCCCTCTGCACACGCAGGGTCACCTAGAGCACGTGGCACAGGACTGCATCCAAGCGGGTTTGGAAGATCTCCAGAGAAGGAGACTCCACAACCTCTCTGGCACCCTGCTCCAGTGCTCTGTCACCCTCACTGTTAAGAAATTTTTCCTTAAGTTCCTGTGGAACTTTTGATGCTTCCATTTCCGGCCATTTTGTCTAGTCCTGTCAGTGGCCACCACTGAAAAGAGGCCAGCACCATCCTCCTCACTGCCTCCCTTGAGGTACTTATAGACACTGATTAGATCCCCTCTCAGCCTTCTCTTCTCCAGGCTGAACAGGCCCAGCTCCCTCAGCCTCTCCTCATAGGGCAGATGTTCCAGGCCCCTGATCATCCTTGTAGCCCTGCGTTGGACTCTCTCCAGCAGCTCCACATCCCTCTTATACTGTGGAGCCCAGAACTGGACACAATACTCCAGATGTGGCCTCACCAGGGCTGAGTAGAGGGGCAGGATCACCTCCCTCGATCTGCAGGAGACGCTCTTGTTAATGCAGCCCAGGATCCCATTGGCCTTCTTGGCCATGAGGGCACACTGCTGCCTCATGGTCAACTTGTCGCCCACCATGACACCCAGGTCTTCCTCTGCAGAGCTGCTCTCCAGAAGGTCAGTCCCCAGCCTGTCCTGGTGTCTGGGGTTATTCCTCCCCAGGTGCAGAACCTTGCACTTGGCCTTGTTGAATTTCATGAGTTTTTTCACTGCCCAGTTGTCCAGTCTGTTCAGGTCCCTCTGGATGGCAGCGCAGCCCTCTGGGGTATCGGCTACTCCTCCCAGTTTCGTATCATCAGCAAACTTGCTGAGGGAGCACTCTGTGCCTTCATCCAGGTCATTGATGAACAAATTGAGCAGGACTGGACCGAGGACTGACCCCTGGGGGACACCGCTACCTACAGGCCTGCAACTAGATTCTGCACCAATTGCATACCAGCTTGGGCTTGTTTTGGGAACTAGAAAGAATTCGGGGGGGGCTTCAGCAAAAAATAACAATAGAACTGAAAAAGCCTGTGGTGCACTATGTAATTATTCTATAGAGGAACTAAATATATGTGACTAGGAACAAGTAGCTAAAACTTCTTATTTTCGATACAACTGCTAATGCAACTTTAATAAAATATCCATGCATCCCTTTTTCATTCAGTTAAAAATCTTTATTAAAATTCTTTTTCACTGTGACATAATGCCAAGAAATGACAAAGGAATAGAAGAAACTGCAAACAAAATGCAACCTAGCACACAAGGGAACGATTTGATGAGAAAGAACAGTATTACTGCCATAGCAACAATCTGTTGTGTGTGCAGTTCCTTAACCTTAAATGCAGCTTTATCATTTTAGTGGATAAGGGAGGTGCCTAGCTGTAGTATTTTTATGTCTAAATCTTAAACTTGAGCTTCCAGCACTGAAGATGCTTTTCCTTGCTATTAAATCTGTTCCACTGAAGTGATGCTAAATTGGTTCACTGTATTCTAATAAAACAGGTGGATTTAGGCAGTGAAAAATTGTAATGTAGTAAAGACCAATTACTGCTGAACAGAAAAAGAATGGATGTGTTGCTATAATAGTAATTAAAAGAAGTGAACTTCTAGTGTGTGAAGAATTGAAGATATTAATTTGGAATCTAATCTCATAAGAGGTGAAATCAAGGGCAAGAACATCTTCAACCATTAGGTGGGAAAAGGTTATGAGTGATTGTAACCAAGTCACAAGAATGCATGTCTGAAGCTTTGATATTTCTGTATGCGACACTCTGTGATCACTGAATGTACCTGCCATTCATGCGTGTGCCGCACGACTCCCTGAACAGTGGGGCTGAAATGGAGGATGTGCTAAGCTGTAAAACAGTCTGGAGGACACTGGCAAGCCAATTCTGCACTTCATGCAACATGTCTAAAGGGCGTCAGAGTTACTATGCCTGAACAAACCAAATTGACTGGGCTTATACAGTATGCTCAGTATATCCTTGACACGTCATCACGTTGAAGTTATGGAATTTGTGCTATACTATTAAACTGCATATACATGGTAACTGTTTTATTTGATATTCCAACTTTTGCATAGCCCAGTCAGAGCTACTATTGCTTCTCAGTAGAATACTACAAATTAGACTCAAAAATCCTAGCCAGAAGAGTTGCAGATAGGATGATACAGCCACTATTTCTCCCCCTTTCAAAATAATACCTGTCTTAAAGGAAAAAAAAATCTATTGAATAAGGAAAAAGGAAGAAATCAAGGAAGTGTGAAAAGAAAATGGAAAAAAATAAATTTGTTCTAAATAAAAAGAGTACGGAAAATAGAATATTAAAGCCCTATTGAAGATAATTATTTTTTACTGGATTAGTCTGTGTTACTGACATAATGGTGTTGGAATTTTAGTGCAAATAAGCGTGGGTTGTCTTACTCCTGAAACTGCCAACCCAAAGTACAGACGAACCTGTATCTATTCATACCAATGCATCTCCCAAAGGTATACACAGTGCCATAATGCTTGAAGACCACATGTTTTGTTCAGGATTCATCCTCAAAGCACATTGGTTGTCAGCATTATAACTGGAATCACTGCTGAGACATCTGGCTTAATGGGCAGGGAAACCCAGATTCACTGTGTGTACTTTTTCCAGCTCCAGTCTTGCTCTTGCAGGTAGAACAAGCATAACTAGCTATGGCAAGAGTTTATTTTATGCTAAGACTTGTCTTCAAAAAATTAAAATTCAGGCATAGCCAGAGATCCTACCAGGTCCGGATACCTGGTAGGATACCTGGAACAGGACCTGGGCAGATTAGAACCTTCAAACTTCCACATTAAAATGCGCATGTTTTCATATTTCCTACTATGCCTAAATCTATTGTTCCTCCTGAGGGGATCATTTCATTTTATTAAGTTGCAGCTCTTTGGCCCTAAAAGGAGATTGTTACTATGTAAGATTAGCTCACCTATCAGTGAGGTCAGTCAGTCTTACTCCCCCTTTTGATTTTTTTTCATATTTTAGTCAGTTTGTGTTAAATGTCTTATACAAATGCAATTGGAGCTGGAACCACATATTTTTTCACTGCCAAGAAAACAATCACAATGTTCTTTTAACTTTGTCTTTTATTAACATTTTTTCCCAATTGCAATGTGACAAAAATCCAGTATTAGAAATAGATTCTGAATTCTAAAACATATGTTCGGAAAGACTGCATGATCATCTAATACAAATAGTATTTTGAAAGATTTAAGCTGCAGTAGATGTAACACCCAGGTTTTCCACATCCTTGATGGATGATTGCTTTTTTTTAAAATAAATGCAATTCTAACTCCACATATTCAGTATTTGTGATTTTCTTTTTTTTTTCTTTTATTTGTGAGCAGAGGGAATTTTGCATATTCTCTTCTTGAAGATAATTTTGATTCTTGTTATTCAAAAATTCAGTAAAATAATTCAACTTCAAAAAACAAAAAAAAAGTATTTTTTTTACTACAAGATTTTCAACCTTTCCCAGACCTGAAGATTGCTGAATGTAGAATAGAAAATTAATAATTTTGCCAGGAAGCACACTAGTCCAGGAGACTTACAAAATCATATGCATTGAAACTTCCATCCATAAACTTTAGGGGAAGTAGTACCTAAAATTATTATTTGCTATATTTTTGATATAATAAAGCGTATTATTAGTATGTGTGTAAATTCGCACACATTAGTGTGTGTGTAAATGAAATCGCATACAGAACTCTGTTAATATTTTGTGAAAGGATTACAAATAAACTTTCTAAATTAAAATTATAACAGATTTTTCTAGAGGAGAGCAAATCAAAACCACAGATGGAACATGTAACATTTTTTAAAGCATTTTTAATGCACAGTAAGATTGCATTTAAACTAAAAGACAGTTTTGGCATGTTGGAAGATAGAAGCCAATTTGTTTTGCAAGGCCAAATGAGTATCTTCAATCAAGAAATCTGCTAACAGAAAATAATCTTCTCTGGGTCTATTTCCTCCTCTATAGTTTAAGTAAAAGTGAAGCATATAGACCTTAGTTTTAGTCCAGCCGTCTGTGTCCTCTTGAACCAGGGATTATAAAGTTGAAATATTACCATAAAAAAAAATCCGAATACTTTTTTTTTTTCTCCAGAATAACACTTTACCCTTTATGTGCAATGCACACCTTCGTTTTACTTACTGGACACATTTACAAAGCTACTGATTCCATGATTACTTATATGCAGAAATAGATATATGTGGACTCATGATTCTACAGTTATCTACAGTTACAGTTTTCATTATACTGCAAAATTACCTTGACTTTTCTGTAACAGGATAAATTGATTTCTTCTGTATAAAACATGACCTTTCCATAAGATCATTTGTGTAATTTTGTTGTATATAACATGTAGTGAATTGAAGTGTTCTTCTAAAAAGTGGTCAAGCTTATATCTATTTTGAAGGCTTTTTTTTTTCTGCTAAAAAGTCACTTGTGACCCATTTTTCCTCAGTGACTGAATAAGGCTTTGTTTTGTTTATTCAAAGTGAGAGGTTTTTTTCCCTCCTGCAAAAATGTGATTTTGATTTGATGTCACAATATAAATGCAAAGTGTTTTCCTTGAATATTCTTAATAGGGAGTTTGTTTGTGTGTTTTCATTTTCATCACCTTACCATTCATACCAGGAGGATGATGATAGATGGCTGTGTTTGTCAATATATGGGAGGGGTGGGATTCCTATAGAACATACAGTTTATTGCTGAAGATAAACCTTGTTTTATTGGTTTATGTAAGAATTTAGAATTATATTAGTTCTTTATTTTCCTAGATTGTCCTTTAAACAAACGTTAGTGGATTTTGCCTATGATTATACTTTCATCACTAATTTTTTAGCACTGCACTGTAACTCTGTTAAGAGAGAATTAGGTTCATGTTAACACATTATGTTTAGTTTCTGTAATCATTTACATTGAGAAGTACCTACTTCTCTGAGCAATCTCATAATTTCTCTAAGATAACTAGACACAAGTTACTTTAAATTGAGTTGAATTGTCCCATCAACAAGGTAAGAATAGTCAAAAATAAATAATAGAACTAACTCAATAACCAACAAGCCCTGTATCATCAGTATCACCATCTCACTGGCTTCATTTTCAGGCTCAGTCTGTGTGGTGCATCTGTATCTCAAGAGCCAGAGCGCTGCACCATATGAAGTGGGACACATGACAATTCTAAACTTGCTGCTGCAGCTGAGTCCTTACGTCACAGCTAGATTATAACTGAGTTCACATTTCTGGGTGGTCTTCACTATTTTAGTCTTAATGCTTTATTTCATTGTGTTTTGTCTTGTGTGACTGTTTATTATCCACAGTTTAGCCACACATTAATCCATGAAATATCTTCTGTATCTATGAATTATATTTGCCTGATTTTTGTTTTGTTTTGTTCTTGCTTTAGATTGAGGTTTAAGTATTCCTAATCCTTTCAGGCCATCATTTTGAAACTCATGGAGCAGATATGATGGGTTTGCCCTTCTGACCTACTCTGTCAGGATACCTTGAGAGACAAATGCGGAAGGCCTGGTCTGTTTGTTACGGATCTGTTTGAGCACAGTAAAAATCTTGTCTAGGCAGGATTTCTTCTTTTGTGGCACTTGGAAAGAGAGGGCTGCAGAAGCACATTTCAGTAAATTTTAGATGCAAAACATGATTGAAGAGGAGGCAATGAGATTAATAATATGTATAGAGCCCTGGTATTGAGGCTGATTCCAAAAATCTGAGAACAAACATCACTGCTGCTTTTATATATATATATATGTATATATATAAATGCTTTTCTTGTTATTTTCACCGACTGCCAATTTTCTTTTTATGCTTGCTGTTCATTAGCACTTCATAGAGCACTACTCATCATCCTGTCCAGCCACTCTGGGAGATTTATATTCTGGTTCTGTTGAAAATCTATGGAAAAAAAATGTTACTCAAGTGGAGTGGAATTTTAATTTTCTTTAAAGGTGAGGAAAATATACTTAAGGTCAGAACTCTGAATTGTTTTTCTTGATTTTTTTTAAAAACAACCAAAAAAAAATAAAAAAAGGAAAAAGCCAGTCAAGCCATGAATATAGAGTTAAATGGTTTCCTAACATTTAAGCAACTTTTGTTTTGATACTCTTGGTTTAATAAAATATAAAATGGAGAAGCTAATCAATGTTAGAAAAGGAAATTCTTATGAAACCTGTGACAATGAATGTCAAAATACATATATAAGGGCACAGGATAAAAAGAAAGTAAAGAACAAGAAGAAAAAGTGATGAAACATTAAAATATTTCAAAACACCACAAATTAGTCCCATGATAAAGGAGGAGAAAATTAACTATCTTTTATTTCTTCTGTCAGAACACTATCAGTATGAACTATAACTTTCAGAAAGTCATCTGGGTCTGTTGCATTCCTTTCAGCAGCAGTGTATTTTCTCTGCCTCATGGAGTATGGGCAGTAACTTTCTCTGGTATAACTTCTTTTACTCCCCAAGATCCATTGTAAAAATCTGTTCCTTTGTCCACTGCTCACTGCTGTGGCCTCCAAAATAAAAAAAAAAAAATTGCATAATATCATTTTTTTTTCCATGATCTCAAGAGATTTCTTCTTCTTGTAGAAACTCCTAGATTGCTCCCGGAAATGGAAGGCGGTGTTCAGAAAAGACAGTTGTTCTCCATAATGTGTCCCTGTGTCTTGTCAATGCTTGCCTAGATAAGTAGACAATATACATCCTACAGGAGTGGTTCTATAGGGATAGAAGAAAAATAAAAGTGAGTCCTCAAGGCTAAGCAATGAGATCTCAGGCTGATTTTCAGCTGCTGATACTGGATTCAACCTTATACCATTCAACTAGAAGGAAAAACTGAGCTCTGACATCTCTCCATATCTAGAGTATTCAGAGGGGCAAGGCTTAGAGCATGCAGAATCCATAGTTAAGATGAAACCAGAGAGTTTAAAAGCCAAAATTGCTATGGAAAATGAATAGGGCCTGAAATCTTTCACTTTATAAAGGATGCTACTAAGAAATCTTCCACCAGATAAAATGGAATATTTGAGAAAGCAATCATTCCTGTGGAAAGAAAAAAATCTCTCTAACTTTTTTTTTCTATTGTTTCTATTTATGTGAAGGAGAATAATTTTGGAGAATAATTTCCCATTTCTGGATAGTTATCCTAATTGAAGTATGTACAAATGGTAGCAAAACTACTGTAGCATTCGTTTAATAACATAGGTATGAAAAACATGAAATTTTATGAACTAGCCA
Organism: Tinamus guttatus; assembly: GCF_059628265.1. Lineage (NCBI taxonomy): Eukaryota > Metazoa > Chordata > Aves > Tinamiformes > Tinamidae > Tinamus > Tinamus guttatus. The sequence goes on from NW_028288935.1 coordinate 505,754, forward strand.
GTGTTATGATTCATGTAGTCTATGTTACGTAAGGCTGTTTATATTTGGACTCTATTACTTCATTGTGTGGTCCTATTTGGCCTTCACCCTTAAGAGAAAACCTGTATTTTATTACCTAAGGCATTTAGAGCCAGTGAAAGATAGTACACAAAATCTTTGTTTCTCTATTTCTTTGTGGAGTGATTGTTTAATTCACATTTCTGAGCAAAGTACTGTGAAAGCTTTTTACCACATAGATGATGATTACCGACACTGGCTGCCTTTGATAAGCAGGTATGTTCAGTTCATTTCCTGCTGATGGATATCCATCTATACTGAGCATTTCCTTTGGCTTGATCTACACAGTGTCTCGTTACACACAGAAACTGTTTGGCTTATGCTTTTGATTAATGTAACTTGATTGATAATCGAAGAAGATGAGGTTTTTGCAATATGTAATGTGTCACGTATCTCCTCTGGTCAAGTGCTCAGCTAAGTCTACCCTTATTATCATTTTAAGCAATAGGAAAAAATGTGCTAAAAACAGAAATACTAAAATACTGAATTCAGAATCCACAGTGGTTTGAACAATTTAGTCTTTGTAAAAACTGTTCCTTCTTATTGGAACTTAACATTATTTTAGCCAAAGTGTAACAGACATAACCAATCTCAAATGTTACAGAAGAAATACAGGAACACATCAATAATAAGCAAGATTCAAAATCATGCCTGTCATATGAGATGCAGTGATTTATTGACAGTTTAAATAAAAGAGAAAGGGTTCATATGATTTAAGTAGCTATTTGTTCATTACCTCACACCAATCTGGTGAGGGTCATAAGCCTTTAGTCATAGGAATTCCTGCAGTTTGCACAAAGAATCTCGCATGCACAGTGTCCATTTGTCATTGCTTAGATTTTTTTTTCTTCTAAATTACAATATTACTATCCATTTGACTATATTTAAACACTTTGTTTATAAAGAGATTCAGATAAAAATGCCTTCTATTTCCTTAATTGCCCCAGTTCCTTGACTAAGTTTGGACTTTGTGGTATCGTGTCTCATGTTTCTTTACTGCGTCAATTACTCCTTCATTTTACATTGTCTCACAACTATTTACAGTTTCCATCACCAATAATCAAGGGCCTGATCATGTCTTCATCAATTTGTTTGAATCCAGAGTGTGATTTTACCAATTAAGCCAAACAGAGTCTCCAGAAACTTTTTTTTTTTTTTTTTTTTTTTGCTTTGGCTTTGTACAAAGAAATTGTAATTTTCTTACAAGTAGCAAATACAGATGTTTATGCATTAAGTAAACATTTTATGTAAACAGATAAATTGAACAGATAGTTTCATTGTAGACCCATACTAGTGAATAAAATGTAGTTTTCATTTTAGCTATTAATGTTGTTCAGAATTATTTACTTTTGACCAAAGAGAAGGTACTTCTTTAAGTGAAAATTTTCAGGATTCTGTGGCAAATAAAGTGCATACTAACAGAAAATCAAACACTGATCTCACTTTGCATTGTATTAGTTTATTTTTGTATGTTTATATTTATTTATTTATTTATTTATTTATATACACATAATCTTTAAGCAGCTGAAGTTGTATTGCCCAACATAGTTTATTTGCAATTTATGTCTCTTTTTTCATTTTTTGTTTGTTTTCCAAAACTACATTTTCTATGCAGAAAAAAATGGGAAGAGGAAAAAAGGAGTTAAAAGTATTACAAAGACCAACCATTCAGGAAACAATTTATGTGCTGCTTGCATCCAAAATATCATCCAACCTTTTTATTTGCAATTATTTTCAAATACTTTTGTATCAAATTATATTTTGTTTTAGATCTTTTTAAAATGCTTTTATTACAGCTGTCCCTGCAATCTTTGCATGAAAACAGTAAACTTCAAGCAAATGAATTAGTAGTTTCCCCACAACATATATTCTGCCATTTTCATTTTCTTGCCATTTACTACTTTGAGAGGTATGTGGTTTGTTGTGCTATCATGAATAGCCTTCATTGGTACAAGGAATAATAGAATTCAGCTGTTCAGTTGTATTCCATTTAACAGACAGATTTCTCCTCTCTTGGTTTGATAGCACTGTTCGTTCTTTCCATCAGTCCTGAAGACTGACGTTTTTGTTTTATTCCCAATGTTATCTGACAACTTTTTCATTAACAGAAAAAAATCCTATAAAGTGGTTTTCTGAGCCAATTACAGCTTTTCAAACTAACTCCAATGGGAGGACACCTGTTACACTAGTATGAGGGGTGCTTGTGTGGCTTATATTGGAGAAGTTTCTGTCTTTTTTAAAAATAGATTTAGAAAAATACTATGTACTTGCTTTGTTTTTGGTCATGGTCAGAACGAGTCCTGGAGAATGCATTTGTAACAAAAGGCTTAGATGAATTTTCATTGAATTCTGAGGCAATCATTATCCTTGCTTTTCATGGCTGGTCTGCATTTGGAGTAAAGTAAAATCTCAGGATTGTTTCATATGATTCTGTCTGTGATCATCAGTCACATCTTTCCGTTTAATTTATGGATTTGGCTATAACTTCATGTTCTGCTGCAGGTACTTTTGATTTGCATAAATTCTTCTGATTTTACTCCAACATTACTTTGTTTTCTTTGTACATGAACAAGCAATTCTCTGTAGCTAAAGTTAATTCTGGTTTATATAATTTTAAAGGACACTCTTGTGGCAATACTTTTTTCCTGCCTGCCTCTACTTAACTGCATTGACAATATTGTGCACAGTTTATTCAGTGAAATTCAGGTATAGTCCTTGTTTCTGATTCCAGAAACAGGAGGGTTCACATTTTCAGCTTCATTGCCATCTCCCTTGAGCATACTGTTTTTAGCAGAAGACTTAAAAAGTGATGACTACCAGAGGAAAAGATACTGAGTTAAAACCTTGGAAGTTTAGAACAAAATGAGAGAACAAATGAGAGAAGTTTAGAACAAAATGACATAATTCTATAAGGGCAGTATAAATCTATGTAGAATTAAATATTACAGTAGAACATACAATGCATAAGCATTTTAGTAAACTAACGATTTGGGTCATGGCATTGTGATAAAAGTGGATATGTGACGTTATGTGTGCATAAATTCAGTGTAACAACTCTATTGAAAATAGTCTTTAATGTTAGTTTGTCAATTTAGGAGCCCTCTAATGTTTTCTATTAGCCCATTAAGTTTAACTTGCAATTTATTTTTCTGTGAATGAAAAGGCTAGTTTTAGGATGGTAACTGCTGGTCTAAATGAATTAAATCTTAAAAGAATGAAGAAAAAAAAAAAAAAAAAACTAATTTTGACAGAGGTGACAAACCTTGGTAGAAAAGACTAAGTTCCCAGAATCACAGAACGGTTGGGGTTAAAAGGACCTCCAGAGATCATCTAGTCCAACTCCCCTGCTCAACCAGGGTCACCTACAGCATGTGGCTCATCCACATCCAGGCGTGTTTGGAAGATCTCCAGTGAATAAGATTCCACAGAGAAGAACCTCTGTGGGCAGCTTGTTCCAGTGCTCTGTCACTCTCACAGTAAAGAAGTGCTTCCTCACATGGAGATTAAACTTCCTGTGTTTCAACTTGCACTCATTGTCCTGTCACTGACCACCATGGAGAATAGCGTGGCCCCATCCTCCCTACATTCACCCCTCAGGTACTTGTACATATCAGTCAGATCTCCTCTCAGTCTTCTCTTCTCCAGGCTAAACAGGCTCAACTCACTTAGTTTTTACTCATAAGATAGATGTTACAGTCCCTTAATCATCTTTGTCGCTCTATACTGGACCCTTTCTAGAAGGTCCATATCCCTCTTGTAGTACTGGGGAGCTCAGAACTGCACACAATACTCCAGGTGTGGCCTCACCAGAGCTGAGGAGAGGGGCAGAATCCCCTCCCTTGACCTGCTGACAACGCTCCTCCTGAGGCAGAGCAGGATCTCTTTGGCCCTCTTGGCCATGAGGGCACATTGCTAAATCATAGTTAACCTGTTGTCAACCAGGACTCCCAAGTCCCTCTCTGTGGAGCTGCTTTCCAGCAGGTCAACCCCTAATCTGTACTGGTGCCTGGGGTTATTCTTCCTCAGGTGCAGGACCCTTCACTTTTCCTTGTGGAACCTTATGAGATTCCTCTCCGCTCAACTCTCCATCCTGTCTAGGTCTCTCTGAATGGCAGCAGAGCCCCCTGGAGTGTCAGCCACTCCATCCAATTTGCTATTGTCAGCAAAATTGCTCAAGGTCCTCTGCACTCTGTCTCCTCGTCCAAGTCATTGATAAACAAGTTGAACAGTACCCGTCCCAATATTAGCCCCTGAGGGACACCACTGGCCACAGGCTTCCAACTAGACTCAGCCCCATCTATCACGACCCTCTGAGCTCTGCCATCCAACCAGTTCTCTGTCCATCTCACTGTCCACTGATCTAACCCACACTTCTGGAGCTTTCCTATGAGGATGTGAGACTGTGTTGAAAACCTTGCTGAAGTCTTGAAAGCCTTGCTGAAGTCAAGATTCTGTGGCTAATGCAATGTACAGTATCATGTATAATTCTAATAGGTAAGAGTCAAAATATTTTGCTGTTACTATATCTTGACTAGTCTGTGTTTCCAAGGGATCCATAGTAACAGAGCAAGTATTTAGAAAGAAGCAGTGCATTTTTTGCCTTTTTCCTAGGGAAATATTTACTAAATTTTTTTTTGTTCCTTTATAGCATTGGATGCTCTTCTACAAAGTTTGGTAAAACATTGGATTTCTTTGAGCTGGTAGACTTTGAAGAACAGATGGTTGAGCATTGAAGATGTTTTAACCAAGACTATATCCACATTAAAGCCTTGGTTTCAAGTAGCAATGAGACCTGGAATCAAATCTTCTGATAATCTGCACTCCCGTGATTTGGTTCGTCTGGTAGAGTGGTCTTGGTGTGCATGAACTGGAGTTGCTTCAGATGACAGCAAGCCAAGGGCTTTGCTCTAGACATGCATCAAATGCGTCCTAACAACTAATCAAACTAGTGTTAGGTAAGGAAATGGAAACCTCTTACTAAAGGGCTTTGCTTACAAAATGCTTTGTAGTTTAAATAGTGGGAGTGAATTATGATGTTGACTAGGTATAGATTATTGTGAAGAACAGACGTTTAGAATAAACAGAGATACTCCTGTAAGTCTTAAACTGGTAATGATATCGGACATCTTCAAAATGTATGTACAAGGGGTACATTTGGTTGAAGGTTGCGAAGATGAATGTAGACCAAGATAGAAACTACTTGTAATACAAACAAAAAGGCGCTAACTATTTTCTCCTACATATCTGTTCCTATTACTTCAAAACCCTTCCCTTGATAGCATAAAAATAGCCAAGATAGATACAGTATCATCAGAATTGTGATTCTCATCTATAAGAATTGTACATGGCAGTGTACACTGTATTAGCAAGAAACTCTTATCTTCATCCTTCCTACTGAGATTCTTGACCTTTATTAAATTAGCAAATGTTTTCCTTCATTTTAGATTTTACCACTTCCTCAGCTTTCGACTGGTATCTGACACTTCGAATAAGGTTTAGAACCTTTAGAACCTGTCATATCTGCCACCCTGAAGATATTTTGAATATCACAGATTTCAAGGACTCAAAACGCAATAGTCTATCTTTTTCCCTAGTAAGCTGCATCTCAATCTAGTTGTTCCACTCACAGTTTAAGATTTTTGTTTGCAATTGAGAACTTAAACTTGCTGCCTGATATAGGTTGCTCTGTGTTTGAGGTGTGCAGACTCTCACAGTAGTCCCAGAGAATGATTCAATCGCATATAGAATCATAGAATCATTAATGTTGGAAGGGACCTCTAGAGGTCATCTAGTACAAGGTCTAGTAGCCCACCTCTCCTCATTGGCTCCTCCATGACCTGCATCAAAAAGTTATCATCAATGCACTGCAGGAACCTCCAGGACTGTTTGTGCCTGGCTGTGTTGTCCTTCCAGTTGATGTCGGGCAAGTTGAAGTCCTCCATGAGAACCAGGGCCTGTGACCGTGAGGCAACCTCCAGCTGACTATAGAATGCCTCATCCTGGTCAGGTGGCCTGTAGCAGACACCCACCACAGTGTCTCCCACATTAGCCTGCCCTTTAACCCTTATCCACAAGCTCTTAACTTGCTCATCATCCACCCCAGGTTGAGCTCCATGCATTCCAGTTGCTCTCTCACATAAAGAGCAACTCCACCACTTCACCTTCCCAGCTTGTCCTTCCTAAAGAGCACAGAGCCTTCCATGGCAGCTCTCCAGTCATGTGAGCTATCCCACGATGTCTCTGTGATTCTAATGAGATCATGATGCTGGGACCACACACGGATCTCCCGTTTGTCCTGCTTATTCCCCATGCTTTGCGCATTAGTGTACAGGCATTTCAGGGAAGTAATTGAGCCTGCAGGTTTTCCAGAAGGGGTGAAAGAGGACCCTCTATAATCATGTCCTGTCCTCACTTCCCCACTGCCATACTCCCGCTGGATGCCATCTGACCTTGGCTGTGTGGTACTGATTGCCCTGTCTGTGTGACACCCCTTCCTCCTTCTCGTCTAGTTTGCATAGGTGGACAACACCCAAGACATCCATCTGAGGCTGACAGATGTGGCACTGGGTTTACAGCAGAGCCCCAGTCAGCAGCTGGAGGTGAACAGCATGCAATGGCAGGAGAGACAGCTATTGAGTGGTAATAAACCAGTCACACCAACAAGCAATTCAGACCAAGCAGTCAGGTCAGTTAAATTTAGACCTGCCTATTCTTAATCTTAAACAAACAAACAAACAAAAAAGCTGTCATTTACAGTAGATAAAATGAATCTCAGCATCCCCCTACACACACACCTTCCTGATGTCCTCTATTCCAGTCCTACTTTACCCCAGAATATCTCCAAAGAACAAATAAGGGGAAGGACTCTTCAGATTACTCTGGGGGTTAATCAATCAAGTATCCTCCTTGCTGTGAGGAGGGCATGTTTTCCACGGAGGGCCAGACTTCCCACCTGGGCACACAGAAAGACCCTAGCTCTGATGCTTTGGTGTAGAGAAAAGACATCTCTTTAAAAGAAAACAATGCAAATATGGAATTCTGCTACATAATAAGATTCTGACAACATAAAATATGATCCTCTTAACTCTTGTAACAATGAAGCATGGATAAATGCAAAGGACAGTAAACATGAACATGAATGTAGCTAAGGTTTATTATTTGAGGAACATCATTATTTCTTTCCCTTCCTTACAATCCTCAAAGGTTTCCTTGCTAGAAAGTTCTATACTCTGACCAAAAACTAATTACTTGCAGGACAAAGGACTTGTCAGTTTAGTTATAACTAAATCACCGGTATGGTATGAATTTGTCATGGTTGTGACAGTGTAAACGGCAACCGGTTTACATTTGGATACAAGATTTTAGTTAAGAACTGATGAAAGCCTTTAGCACACACGCACATGCACAAGTGTACATGTACATGATCCCACTCACTTGGTTGGCACTTGCCTTCCTGATGGGGAAATCACTACTGGAATATACATCAAAGCCTGTAATTGTTTGATTGCTTAGGTAGCATAACTAGAAAAAGTAGTGCACATATCTGCCATAGTTCTATACACTCCATTCTTCTGCATGTTTTCCTCATGAAATGTATTTTTAAAAGATCAACACTTGCCTAATCAATATTACCCTGGATTTCTGTTAATAATGTATGTCAAAATATAGTAAAAGAATACAAGACTTTGTTATGGCATATGAACAGAACACTCATAACCATAACCTTGCCTTATACAGTAAGTATTGTTACAGATTGGATGACTGATTCAAATCCTTTTGAAATCACTACAAATATTTCTATTGACTAAAATTGGTATTGGAGTAAAAATTTTAGCAGTAATTTTTCAGTGAATATGATGCTTGAACCATTTTATGTTCAAAATACATTAATTTCTTTATTCATCATTAAGAAAAAAAATATGTAATGATGCTTCGTTTTTCTACCCAGAAACTGGACTGTTTTCTCACACAGCCGAAATAGTCATGCATTTGAGATTTTTTTCTTCGCTCTTACAGTGATATTTCTGAGACATGGGCAAGCAGAAAAAAAAATGAACAATTTACCACTGCAGATTTTCATTTAAAAAAAAAATCTTTTATGAACTTTATGGTTTCACTAATTTCTAGGTATAAGAGGCTTATACTTTCCACTTTATTAAAAATAAATAGGCTAGGACTGAAAGTAAGTAAGCAAAGGAAAATTCTGTAACATTGCTTAACAATGCTTCACAAGCCTGACATTTCAATATTATGGAGGCTTATGTATGCTTGAAGAAGAAATCAAAAGATAATGTAATCTTAGTATATTTATTAAAATCACAACATTGTCATTTTTTATAAATTTCAGCCTGAATTTCCTTTGCAGCAATATGAGATATAAATTTTGCAAATTCTGGATAACCTAAATGACATCTCAATATTTTTTACACCTTTGGGACAGATAGTTCCTATTCACTAGTGAACAGGGCTGAGATAGCTATGATGGTTCTACAGACATGCATTAGAAATTTATCTTTGGGAAAAGAAGAAAGGAAACAAAGATTAAAATTAATTTATCATAGTTTAGGAGCATGAAATTAGTTATCTTAGGCTGAGGTAATTATCCTAAGTTCTCTATATAGTCAATAGAAATAGACACCTTCAGAAAGTAGCTAATCTCATCGTATCTAGATATGATAGATTAAAAGTCACTTCTAGGAGATGCTTGCTGTCTTCAATGCCCATAAAGAATCATGAAGTGCCTAGCTAAGATATCTAATTCTTAGGTGCTAAAATTGGTGACATGAATGCAAAAAAAAAAAAAGATTTTTTTTAATGTAATCACAAATGTTCTGCTGCTCAAGGTTCACAGAATTTGAAAAGCATAGAGGAGACAAGCAAACTTTAGGAAAAGCAGTGATAGCTGTACATCTCATCCTTTTTCCATAGTAATGTTTACTAAATGAATAAAAGATTTGAGGGATGGGATTCCATTTTAAAGCTATTTGCATCCTGTGCTATTTCAGTTCATAGAATCATAGAATATTTAAGTTTGGAAGGGACCTTGAGAGATGATCTAGTCCAACCTCCCTGCACATGCAAGGTCAACTAGAGCATATGGCACAGGATTGCATCCAAGTGGAATTTGAAGATCTCCAGAGAAGGAGACTCCACAACCTCTCTTGGCAACCTGTTCCAGTGCTCTGTCACTCGCACTGTTAAGAAATTTTTCTTTAAGTTCCTGTAGAACTTTTGGGCATTTCCTCTAGTCCTTTCAGTGGCCAGCACTGGAAAGAGGCTGGCCGCATCCTTCTCACTCCCTCCCTTGAGGAGTGGTTCGTATACACTGATTAGATCCCCTCTCAGCCTTCTCTTCTCCAGGCTGAACAGGCCCAGCTCCCTCAGCCTCTCCTCATAGGGCAGATGTTCCAGGCCCCTGATCATCCTCGTAGCCCTGTGCTCGACCCTCTCCAGTAGATCCACATCCCTCTTGTACTGGACACAGTACTCCAGATTTGACCTCATCAGGGCTGAGTAGAGAGGAGAATCACCTCTCTCAGCCTGCTGGAAATTCTCTTCTTAATGCACCCCAGAATCCCATTGGCCTTCTTGGCCACAAGGGCACACTGTTGCCTCATGGTCAGCTTGTCATCCACCATGACAACCAGGTCCTTCTCTGCAGAGCTGGATATTACAGAGTATATTACAGAGTATCCAAAATGCCTGCTTAGGACTGGTAGGTTTGACAAAGGACCCAGAGGAGATCCATGCCCTTATGAAACGTCAGCTTGAGACCAAATGAAACACCTTAGAGCACATAAAATAATTTAAGATGTGTATGATTAGCTATTTGAATTAGTAGTTAGTATTGAGTTTGCCCTAACTTTAGATATCTGTAATGTAGGTATTTTCACGTAAACTAGTTGCTTAAATCCCCATTATATTCAACAGAGATTGATGGGTGAAATCACGCATAAGCACCTAGTATCATTTTAGATGACCCAAGTTACTTGCTGACCTGTGTGACATCCTGCAGACACAGGCCCTAAGAAAAAGTCATACCGTCTAAATTGACAGAATACCTTGAGGTATCTGAAATGAAGCTGAATTTGCTTGTTGTTTGATTAAAAATATTCATGTGTATCTATGTATGTATGCATGTGTAGGTGTACCTACATGTATATGGATGAACTCTCAGATTATGCTAACAGAATTGGGTGGATAAGCAGGGATATTTAAGATGTAAATTACACAGGAAAAACAAACAACCAAAAAGAATGTGTATGTGGGTACATGTTTCTGTACATGTGCAGATGTATGAGAAAATGAAGTATATGTGAAGAAAAAAAAATGAGAAAATAAATATCATTTTAACTCATTTACATAAAGTATTCTTAGACTTTTCCTCTCCTTATTTTCTGCTGCGCTTGACCTCATTTAAAACATAATCTCTTTGGTATAGGATCCATGTGTCTGCAAAACGCTTATATCCTTGGATACTGTAAAGCTAACTAAACAATAGCTCTCATGGACAGAAAACAGTCATATTGCTGTGTGTGAGTTACTCAAACAAAAGTAAATACAAGTCAGCTATCACTACAAAAATCCTTTGTCACATTTCAGAAGGACATTAGAGCCAGAGCTTACGTTAAAGAAAAGACAGAGAAATCCTTTAGGAGCTTGTAGACTGTAGATATGATTTTTAAATGTACACGGTGTCAAATGTATTGATCAAAGCATCCTAAACAACAATTACATCCTTTGGAAATAACACAAAGACCTTGGCGAAATGTATTGACTGACCTCTTTTACTTTGAAGTCACAGGCTATTTCCTCATGCTGCATAGGCTTTCTATTTATATTTTCTTTTAAGATTTCTATCTTTTCAACAAACATTAACTCATCAGTGATACTGAAGCAGAACTGAAACCTAAATTCTGCTTCCAGTAGTGTGTGACATATGTGTGACTATGTATTTGCGTATCTAGCCATAACTGTGTATTTTGACAATATTAGCAATGTCAAATTAAGTTTATTCGTGCATCCATTAATGTCACCTGAGATCTCTGTGACAACAACCCTTTGGGGTTTCTATACAACTGATCTGCCAAAAGGCAGTCCTTGAAGTTCTCTGCTGTAGTTACTAGTTTCTAGAAGTAGGTGAAGACCCTCAGGGGCTATTTATTTCATCAAAGTATAATCAAGAGGTTGATCTCCATTTGTCCAGCAATTTATCAATGAAAATGGCAGCAATATTAATGACTTTCAAGTACTATGATAGAATTGCAGAGTACTTTGGAAATACTAGGCATTAAAATGGAAGCCACAGCACCTACTAAGATATTTCGCTTTTCTTTAAGAGGACTTCAGATACAATGAAGCCATGCCTAGCTATAACCATTCTGTCATTCATTTCATGAAAAATTCAAAACTCATTATATTCATTTGACAATATAAAGTTAATTTAAAGTTAAATTTCGTTTGGCTTGAGCAATCTTCTATAAGAATTTATAATTATTTCTCCAAAGCAAATGAATCCACAAGACTCAGATTTTCAATTCTCCATTTTTTTTTTCTGAACATTCCAGATTCTCACTGGGAATTAAATTCCCTGGTTACAGTATTAGCTTCTTATCTCAATGTTTATAGGAGATCTGTCTTTAGTAACCTGACTTTTGTCAAATCCAATGTTTAATATTGTTAATTTATTTGAATTATGTGGTCCTACTAGACCCATTACTTCTTTGCTTTGAACCTCTTAATATGCTGTAGATATCTTCATGAATTAAACTGCTGCTTGGCAATTATTTATTTATTTATTTTTAATAACAAGTACAAGCACTAATTCTGCAAGACCTTTTACCAAATGCTTTGCTAGTTATTCATGTTAAAAATAAAATGCATAAATTTAACTCCCTTTCTGGCGCAGTGATGAAGAAAATTATTTTGAAACACACACTTAATAGTGACATAACATTAACTGTGAAAAAAAAAATATTAATAGTAGTATCTTTCCTCTAATAACTTTTGTTTAACTTCTGAAATTCTTGAATCCTTTTTCAAGATAGTGTATCTTAACCACATAAAAGCTGCAGAGATTTTTTGGTTTTATTCTTCCCTCTCCCTCACTCATCTCCTTCTTCCTGTGACAGTACAGATATTTATAAGTAGAAGTTTTAAAATACTTTATTTTCATTTTCAATAGCTACTCATATTGTTAAACATTACAGTGACAGCATCAAGTGAACCACATACTTCTAGTGTGCAGAACAAATGAGAAATGACTTCAAAATGACAGAGACATACAGAGCTTTCTCTTTGTCACTTTGTGCTCCAAAAATAATGTTTACACACGCGCACAAAAAATCTCTACCTATTAAGGCTACAACAGTATTCTTCAGCTTTGAGACAGTAGGATGCAGCTAAGATATATCTGCCTATAATTCATTTTATGTAAGAGAAATGATTATTCTATTATTTTGGTAGATACCTTTGGAAAAAAAATGAAGCACATTATCTTTAAGAAATAGAATATTTATTTCTTGCAGTTTTTCATGAGGGCTATGTTTAATTTTTCTGATATTACTTGTCAATCAACTTGACAAATATGTTGTATGATCAGGGTGTAGAATCAAATTAATTGTCAATAGTGTGTACATCACATAGGAGAAAGCAAAGCCAGCCACCTAGGCAAAAGTGCATACAGGAAAAGCCTGTTTCATATTCCCAAACAATAATGCCCAAGTTTCCATACATTTTCATCTAAGAGGATTTCCTGATCTGAATGCACGATGCACAGGGTTTGTGCATTTTGTCCCCTCAGTCTTGCAGTTTTATTAATTTTTTGTCCAGTTCTTTCAGTTTTCAGGGGGTTTTTTTTTCCTGCAATTACAATTCATTTGCAAGGACACCATGCTTTCCTAAAAGATTGTAATTGTTTCTTTCTGATGCATGTGTACCTTGCTACACCAACATGTGCTATTTCATTTCCAGCATCATGGAATCATACCTGAGAGAACTTACCACAGCTCAGAATGAACAGCACACTTATTAACTTGTGCCTCTTGTAACAGTCTCTTGTCATTACTGCGCCAGAGCCTGTGTTGGCTTCAGAATGTAATTTAAATATATATTCTGGATTTTTTGTTGTTTGTGCATTTCTGGTTAGATTTTCAGAGAATATTTAAAATTCTCAGTAGGATCCTCGACTGCTACTGGAGTGGCTACATTTTTCCTTCTGGGAAACTCTCACAGCTTTGGCTGGCAGAGGTATATTCTCTCAGTATATTCTCAGACTCATTCTGAGTCACAGCAAGTTTTCTCAGATGTGGCTCAGCAGAGCTTTAATTTAAAAGGAAAGGGAGTGAGCTGCAAGAAGAGTAAGAAAACCTCAGTTCTGAAATAGATTGGAAAACTTATCTTTTGTAATCTTTAGAACAAGTTGTTAGAGAACCCTTTTACTACAGGCTTCCATTAGGGCTGAAGTTTGATAAGAATTGGTCTTTGGAGCCAGCATTAATATTCTGTTGTTCTTTAAGTTAACTTCTGATAAGAGCTTCTTTGTTGATTTTTTACCTCATTAAAATGGTACTTTTCTTGTGAAGCTTCAAGATATACAGTCCAGGTCCACAATGGATTTTAGGCATCTAATTCTCATTATTTTTAGTAGGATATAGGTTTCTCAATCTAATCATTTGTGTTTCCCTAAAGAACTTGTTAAGAGGTACTGACATCCTATGTTTGAGCTGTTCCTTTTGTGGAGAAAAATATGTACCAATACTATTTTTGTGATTGTGATATTTTAAGAAGAATTTGTTATGATTTTAATCTAATGGATGCCATTAGCTATGGTAATAAGAATTTTAATGATAGTCATCAAAAAGCTTTAAAAAGTTTTAAAGGGGTAAATGAACTGTAAAATGTTAATATCAGTTAGCCTTGGATTGTAGTGTTTGATTAAACTATAAAATAACTGCTGGTTATTTTGTGGTATTACGTAGTTTCTGGTATCATCACTTCAGACACCTGAAAAGCCAGTATATGGTCTTTAGTTCCTAAGGTATAGAAAAGATATAATAAAGAATCCTAATTCATGGCAATTATATTTGATTCTTTTATACATATACATTTACATTTGTAATTGCCATATAGATTATAAATATTTCTGTTTCTTGCTTTACTCCTGTGCCCATTCCTGCTAACTGATAGTAACAATTATAACATGTATGTTCCTCTGCAGCACTAGAGCTTTCAAGCTATTTTGGTCTACAGAACCTTACAGAATTCCCACTGAAGTCAAGGACCCTCTACAATAAAATTATACCTACTGACAAGAGGGTTGTTTTTCTCTACTAATCTTTAACAAACCTCTTTCGTGTATTTCATTAGCCTTTACATGTTCATATATCACTATTTTAGAAAGCACTATTTATGTCATCAGTAGTCAGCTGCAAAGGACCCAAATAAGTCAATCCCATTTATTAACAAAAGTTAATTACTATTTCCATGTCTAGGGACTTGGAATGCAACCTAATCCCTTTTCTCTGAGTCACTGTTTGGGACCCGGGCCTAAATTCACCATCTGTAGTCTCTATATATTAGCTTTTTATACATTAATCTCCCTTCCATATCTCGGCTCTGGGTGTAGCAACATTTTAGTTTGATTTTTCATAGGATAATAAAGTAGTAAAGCAAAAAATATAGTCTTGGCAAAGAAATGCCTCAACCGTAAAAATGTCACTGTTTCTATAAAGCAAGAGTAAGAGTATCTGAAAACAGCCCAAGATCCCAAGACAGCCTTTTCCAGTGACGGTACCTCTGTGTGTATCCTGTGTGAATCAGCACGCCCTGTCCACAAATTACACAAACTAGCGGGCTTCTTGCTTCCCATGCCCAGTCTGTGCAGACCTGCAAGGATACATGTCTACCTCCCTCAGTCATCTGAAATGGCTTCTTTAGGCACAAAAGTTAGGTGATAGGCAGGTTCTCCAGGTAGCACCTGGAGAAACGTGCTTGAGCAGGTGGGTCACCAGAACTGTGCTTATATCTGAGAGGCTGAGAGCAGGATGGTGAGGAAAGGGGTTGTTCCTCTGACTAGTTGTGCAGTTTCCTGCACAAGCAAAAACTTGTCACTTACAAATATATATATATCTTAATTTAATTGCATTATATTTTACATTATATTAATTTGTTTTACTTCATTCTTTATTTTCTATCTTTCTTCTCCTTCTTATACTGACTCCCAGGTGATTATTTTTCTTCTGAGAAAATAGAAGGAAACAGATCCCTGTAAAGCAGGGGGAACACAGGTTTCAGAAAGGTTTCAGAAAGGCCTAGGTGCTAAATCCAAAACAGCAGTCTCAAAAATCTTTATTCAAGTGCTGCATAACTTTGTCTAGCTTCTGTATATTCTTTGGGATGAACAGAAAAATGTAAATATTTCAGTAGCCTGGAAGTAGAAGTCATGGCATTCGCTCTCTGTGTCAAAGAAGCTTTCTTGTTTTCGATCCCATTTCCATTTCAAAAAAAAAAAAAAAATGAAGCCATTATGGGAGCAAAGAAAATGCATCAGGTTTTGCTCTGTGCAGTGTGTCATATATGCTGGCTGTTGGTCTGTGAGCTTTGCAAGGAAGCAGAAGTATGCTGGATAATGGTCTTATGCAGAGTGTGGAGCTGGATCACCAGCTATCTCCATTGCTGTTCTTCTAAAAAGATCACATCTATATTGTTCTTCTTCCTTCCTCCCTTCCTCCCTTCCTCCCTTCCTCCCTTCCTCCCTTCCTCCCTTCCTCCCTTCCTCCCTTCCTCCCTTCCTCCCTTCCTCCCTTCCTCCCTTCCTCCCTTCCTCCCTTCCTCCCTTCCTCCCTTCCTCCCTTCCTTCCTTCCTTCCTTCCTTCCTTCCTTCCTTCCTTCCTTCCTTCCTTCCTTCCTTCCTTCCTTCCTTCCTTCCTTCCTTCCTTCCTTTCTTCCTTCCTTCCTTCCTTCCTTCCTTCCTTCCTTCCTTCCTTCCTTCCTTCCTTCCTTCCTTCCTTCCTTCCTTCCTTCCTTCCTTCCTTCCTTCCTTCCTTCCTTCCTTCCTTCCTTTCTTCCTTCCTTCCTTCCTTCCTTCCTTCCTCCCTCCCTCCCTTCCTCCCTCCCTTCCTTCCTCCCTTCCTTCCTTCCTTCCTTCCTTCCTTCCTTTCTTCCTTCCTTCCTTCCTCCCTTCCTCCCTTCCTCCCTTCCTCCCTTCCTCCCTTCCTGCCTTCTCCTTCCTGCCTTCTCCTTCCTCCCTTCTGCCTGCCAGCCTGCCTACCTTCCTGCCTTTCAAAGAAAACATGTAATCTATTCTAAAGAAATAAGCTGGTCTTTGGAGGATGAGTGGAGGAAATATTCTGTCATCCTGTCCTAGTGAATTCTCTACAGCTGTACATAAAGTATCCTTATTTCTGGAATATTTTGACTAACAGATATTTAAGATAGCCACAATGTTAAACTGTGGTAAATCCCATTCTAAAAGGCACCTATGGGAGCTAACTGTTTGTATACAGTATAAAGCATGTGTATATTTAACTCATTGTTCCGGCTTCAATTTTGGTGACTTCTGGTCACCAAACATCTAACTAACATCAATGTTGCAGCAACTGAATTTTGATTCCTAAATCTTACTTGGTATATGATCCTTTCTACCTAATGGATAAGGAATGGATGCCATTCCAAAATGTAATTTCTCTTTGGAATGATGGTGGAGATCATATAACTTAGTAGTAGCCATCTCTCTTTTTAAGCTCAGCAAATAATCAAGAATCAAATTTATTCTGTTTTCTTCTTTTTAATATTTAAAGGGAAAATGACAATGCAAAAAGAAACACAAACATATTGTGGAGAAAGTACCAAATTGCTACTCCTACACAATATTATGGTAATTATAAGGGGGAAAATTGTCCTGGGATGTGCATTTATCTTTTAGAATCTTATAGTTAAATATACTTATTATGCTGTTACGTGCTCAGAAGCTTCTTCATTGTATTGCATGACAGCATCATGAGAACTCAATAGTTTAATTGTGAACCACTTGGAGTTTAAGGAGCATTCTTCAGGAAACTTTATCAAAGACAACTAAGAGAAAATATTTTTGCTTTTTCATCTACATAATCCAGGTATTTTTTTTCCTTCTGATGACTAGTGGCCCTGAAATGTCAGATTTCAATTTCTGCTGTATTTACCAGACATCGGCGCCAGTTATGTCTCTTATTTCACTATCAGCAAAGTCACAGACTGTATAGATTTTGAAGAAATCTAAACTGCAAAATCCCCAAAACAAGAAAATAAAAAGCCTCTACAAATAGCCTAAGTTATACAATGGATTTGACTAGGAAACAGATTTTTCACTTTATTCTACATAAAACTAGGAAGATGGGAGCTGAAGACAGGAAACACAAAGCAGCTTAGACAGTGGATAGCAGAGCCAGAGGCAACTGAAGAAAATCTCTACGAATGCCTGTGGAGCTCACCATGAAACCAGATGCTATTGCTGGAAGAATATACTCCAGGGGATGATATGTAAATCCTGTGATGGCTAAATGAAAAGAAGTAGACAAGGTAAAGAGCGAAAGAGAGAAAGAGAGAAAGAGAGAGAAAGAGAGAGAAAGAGGGAGAGAGAGAGAGAGAGAGAGAGAGAGAAAGAAAGAAAGAAAGAGAGAAAGAAAGAGAGAAAGAGAGAAAGAGAGAAGAAGAGAGAAAGAGAGAAAGAGAGAAAGAGAGAAAGAAAGAAAGAAAGAAAGAAAGAAAGAAGAAAGAAAGAAAGAAAGAAAGAAAGAAAGAAAGAAAGAAAGAAAGAAAGAAAGAAAGAAGAGGATGTTTTGTACTTCTTTTTAAATATATAAGAAAGACGTTCTCAACCTGTGAACCAGCTTCCATTTATGACCCTGCA
The DNA here is from genome assembly GCF_059628265.1 of Tinamus guttatus. Classification (NCBI taxonomy): domain Eukaryota; kingdom Metazoa; phylum Chordata; class Aves; order Tinamiformes; family Tinamidae; genus Tinamus; species Tinamus guttatus. Next base: position 523,698 of record NW_028288935.1, read on the forward strand.
AGTCAGTCCTGTCAAACCAAGAAAAATAATCATGTTTCTAATTTGAAAACACACTATTTGAAAAGCATACTCTTCAATCTTTAGCAAAATATTTGATTTTACCCTGCTGTCAGGAAATTAGAAAAGAAAGGGAGAGCTTGGACTTCTTCAAATGCGTTTCACCAGCCCTGTTGGATTTCCAGAAGCATCCATGCTGTGATGAGAGCTCTCTGTTACTGTAGCAGTTAGAAAACTACAGTGAAAAGAAGAAATTTTAGTAGGTCTGGTTATTCTAGGTCTTTTTCTTTTTTTTTTTTTTTTTTTTTTTTTTTTGTGGCAGACTTCAGAAGTCATAGCTCAGCCTAGCGAAAAGATTAATAAAAAATCATTCTAACTCACTGCAATCAATTCAGACCCAGAGAAAGAAAACAGAAAACACAAAACAATCCTATCATCATATAGAATGACTGGAAAAAAGCATCACAACCTCTTCTTTCAAGGATTAAGTAGCATTCTCCATATATCAGCCATTCCTCCTCCTTCTGGATGCCCACCCAAACAAGGCTGAAAAATGGAAATAAAGGAACAAGTTATACTGACTTGAAGACACCATTCTTGTGACGATTTTTATTGCCCTCATGCTGTTCAGGCAGTATGTTCAATCTCAGTGCATATTACCTTGTGTGACTTTTGAAGAGCCCAAATAAGACACAGAGACTGACAAAATCTGGGGTTCTCCATTCTGGAATTTCTTTGCAGCCATTTAGAAACACATTGACTCTTTCTGTATTAAATTGGAAACAGGATTTTTCAGATGGTAAGAAGCTGTTATAACATGAAGTCCAGAGGTGCAATCTCAAAATGAGCATTATAAACCTCTTGGAGATAGATTTAGAAAAAAAATTTGGGAAGAAAAGATATTTTGTCATTGTTTTTAATCAACTTAATCAAACTGTACACAGATGCCTCAGGATTTAAGCTTTACTTTTTGCTAGGTATTACAGATTCAAGAAAACACTCAAAAAGTATTTGATTTTTCCTTCTTTGCTGAAGAATACCATACAAACTAAACATCATGGACATTTTTGGAGACTCATCATCCCATAGTAGGACACTGTGTTCTAGCTAATCTGCCAAGTGAGAAGAGCAATGGAAAAAGAAAAGACCTATGAATAGTGATTCTGGGAACAAGTGTGTTTTCTTTTTGCAGGTATGAGAGTCAGTGAGGTCTGGAGAAGGAAGACTGCAAGCTGGAAGGTGCACCAAAGATGGATGAAATAAGAGCATTGAGGGAGCAGGATGCAGAGGATCCCAGCAGTGTGCAGACCGAGAGGACTGTTGCCCTCCCAGGGAAGTGGTGGACTCACCGTGCCCATCAGTGGTCAAGAAATGCGTAGATGAGGCACTTAGGGACATGGTTTAGGCATGGTGTGGAACAGCTTTTTGTTGGACTCGATGATCTTGAAGGACTTTTCTAACCATAATGATTCTATGATTCTATGATAATCTATCAATTTAAGGATTTTATTTCAGTGGAAAGAAAGGCACAGAGAAAGAGTGTTTATCTTTCACAGCTAAACTTCATGTTACTCATTAACTATCAAATATCTGCCTAGAGAAATGTATTTGAGAGTTACCTGCTTTGAGTAACTCTCTTTTTTAACACTATCACTTCATAATGTGAATAAGTAGCAGAAGAAATTCCTTAGGAAGTTCATCTGAATATATATTTTCACTATTTGTTATACAGAGGATATTTATTTCATTGAAAATATTTTTAAATAAGTTTAACAATAATTTGTTTGCCTTAACGATGTCTTCTATCAATCATGTTAAATATGAGATAACTCAGGGATCAAGGCACACTACAGAAACTCACCAACCATCCCTAGTCAGAAACAATGGGCAATTACTGAGTTAGTGAATTCAGCAGTTACTGAAAGCTGTAATATATGTGAACTTGAAGAAAAGTATATGGGTAACAAGGAACTACAAAGACTATTTCGTGTCCATATCATTCATTGCCACAGTGTAAGAGAAATACAGAAATGAAGTGATAAAATATCTTCTCTTTAGACAAAATGCACTTTTATTTTTTGCTAATGAGGCAACGGTTTTCTCTTCTCAGCACTTTTAGGGAGAGAAATATATGTACAAGGCAAATTTGTTAATGTAGTAATTGTCTTAGTCTATGAAAGAATGATCAGTTTTCAAATTCTTCACAGGTACGTTTTAAAATATGTCCTTTACAAGTTTTCAGGAAGCTTCTTAGTCCATGCTTTTTGTAGGTCTTTGATCAACTGGACCTCTGTTTTTATTAAAACAAGAGGAATAGATAGCAGTCACACCTTTGTCATGGGACATTTATCACTGAACATTATCACTGAATTATGATGTTATGAATATTCATCACTGAATGGGACATTATGGCTCATTTGTTGCAGACAATTTGACTCTCGGTCTATTTAACTAGGAGTTTGCCAAATAAAATGCAAAATTATATACATATGGTGTCCTGGTGAGGGCAGCAAAACATTCAACATACAAATTTGTAACAAGCCAGTTGTGTTCTATGCAAAACAATCTTAAAATTACAAATCACAAGTATTTTGTTTGTTTTGTTTGTTTGTTTTAGAAATAGATTCTGAAAGGTTGTGTTTCTTCCATTTTATCAATCCCTGTCTGATAGTTTCTGATATTAATAATAACTTCTGTTCTTAAGAACAGTTCCTCAGACTTAGATCCCAAATTAGATCTGGTCTCCAGATGAAAACAGATATTTAAACTGGAAGACATGTACAGCATCAACCAAAGGACAGGGGAAAAATGGAAGAAACTTTTGTTTTTGTTTTCTTTTCTTTCCCCAGATGACTTGATACTTTCTGGAAAAAATAAAATACTGGTGATAGGACTTGCTTTCATTTATTTGCTATTAGACCAACTCCTAAGTAATTTTTGGAATAAGAATTCTGATTGCCTAAAATTGCTGGAAAAAATATGGAAGAGTATAAACAGTAAATCTCAACAGCTAAAAATCTGCAATTACCTAAGGAGGGATTTACTCATTTTCCCCCCAAGAGCAGGATTCTTCTTTTTAGCAATTCTTTCAGTAATCACAACTCATGTATGACTCCCAACTTTGTTTATGGTAGGAACAAGAAAACAGATACCAAATTGACAAGTATTTAGTCTTATATGGCAGGTCTGATTTTTTTTTTCCCAGAAATGAAAAATGTATTTATAAGCTATAAACCAGATTTTGTAAATATCTATTCATTTTACCTATACACTACTGGCTTTTGCTTCTTTTTGCCTGATTTATATCAGAATCTCAAATACATGTGCTGGAAAAAGTCTGCTTGATATATTTTTGTCAAATGGAAAAATAATGTTATGTTTCATGCTGAGCAATAAGCAAAGAACATTTTTAGAGGAAACATGGACTGCAATTATTGTTAAGTGCATTTGTTGTGTTTATGTTTGAAGTTATTTCCAACATTCAGTCTCAAACTAACCTTGAATATGAATTGCACTTTATATTTCAAATCTCTCTGTTCCTCTCTATAATGTAAATATTTTCATTTCATGTGATGTGTGTTCTATTTAGAAGGAAGGGAAAGCAGTTCAAATTAGAAGAGCGTTGTTTTTAAATACACTATTTTGAAGCTCTGCTTTTACAAATTACACAATCTATGAAGTTATTTAAAATGATACAGAGTTCTTCAGTTTTTAAAATTTCACTCTGTCTGGGATAATTGAAAGGTTCTTTATCTGTCCAATTTTTCTGATTTATCTAAAATCATGAAAATTAAGTGTTTTTCCTAGCTCTCATCTTGCTATTTTATGGTCAATGATCATTCAGTGATCAAGACTGCAAGCTAGCTTCTGTGTTTTTTTTTTTTTATGCTTGTTTGTTTGTTTTGAGAAGTATTAAACAAAAGGGAGAAAGGTAAAAGAAAATGAGTCTCTATGGAACCTAAGAGAAAAAAAGTATTGCTCCTATCCAGCCTAATAGGAGGAGTGAAAGATAAATATAAATAAGAGCAATATCTAAAAACTTGGAAGGGAAAAGAACTCCTGCCTTCCTTTCTTCATTCCTTCTGTTCAGATCTTTGGCATGCTAAATCTCTTATCATTAACAATTCTGGAGAGAGCTTTGGGAGACCAAGCTGATATCAGGAGGATGCATATTTCTGATACTGATAAGCATAAGAAAAGTATTTATTACCATGAAAATTATGTATATTGCTCTCCTGTTTATTTTTATCCAGAATGCAAGCTTTTTAAAAAATAATAAAAAGAAAATCTGGAAATGCCTTGGGCTAGGATTTGTGGATGATATATGCAGTGATAGTTCAGAATTCATAACCCAGTAATTCATGCTGGGATTTTATCCTTTCCTGTATTCTACTCTTGCCAAGATTAAGCTGAGTAAGCACAACTAGACAAAAGAGGAATTAATGGCTGGAGTGCTGCAATTTTTGAACAAGGTTAGAGGGCCTTTATTATGATAACTCTACTAGTAAACCAAAATGGCACCTACCAGCCTATGAAGCTGTCGCCACAGGAAAATGAAAACATAGATACGTGCTAGATAGATAGAGAAGATCTTTTATTAAAATAATTTTTCACCTTTCTTTGCTTCAGCTTCACTGGGTAGTGCGATATCTATATTTAGGTTTTCATTAGCATCCTTTGGTAAGTAAATATTCTCCAACTCATTTGATTAATCTCTGCTTGTTTTCTACCTACCTTCTCACTCACTTTTTTTAATAAAAAGTCCCCAGCTTAATTTTGATAGGATTGCATACTTTGCGCTTCAGTAACCAGCTAATAACAAGGAATGACTTTCTCTCCCCCAACTCTCTAACGCTTCCATTGATGAATGAATGTTTTACAGGCCTGCTTGCTGTGCCGTTTGCACACAAAGATAAAGGATTTTAACTTCAAATCTAAATTTATAAATAGTCACTTGTCTGTATTCTCTTAACTTGTTTTATTTATTTTGTTGTACAACTATGTATTGCTGTACATACAGGATAAAGCAAATGCTACCCACATACTAGCATGTAAAAAGTATATGGAAAAATGAGTAAGTAAGTAATCTCTTAGAGCTTAGTTCAGTACAGAATATCTTTGAAATTATTAATGTGAAAATCCTCTCTGTAGATTCATTGCAAAGCAACTGAATTATATAGAATGGACATTTTTACAAAACCAGAAGGGAGAAGAGGGCTAAATCATCATCCTACAGGAAAAAGACATACATATAAATGTTATGTTACCTAAAAACATAGGACCTGATCTTTTACTGTATTTCTCTAATCTTACACATAGCACATAAGGAGAAATGACACACATTACATATACTGAGTCCTTAATTTCTGGTACAGCAAGTCTAGAAACAAATGGAAAATGTGTATTTGTATATGTCAATCTGGTTAAGTATTATTAAACAGTTGCCTCCCTGCACGTAGCAAATACTAGTCCCAATTATTAGCTAGTATTTCACAGAAGTTAAACATTTGTTAAAGGCTTTACAAAACAAAAAAATAAAAGACCAAAGACCACTTTATAACAACTGTAGTAATTAAGGCATGCACATTAGTTTCTACGGAATGTGACAGCATGGGGCAATACTATGATGAATTGATTCTTACATACAATGAGTATTCACAGGGTATACACCTGTAAGGAGAGCTATTAATGTGCCTAAATATTTACCACCTCAGAGCCCGAACTGAGACAAAAAGGCTAAGAAACTTGCAGGAGAGTCATCGTGGTTTTAATTAGTCAAATATGACAACTGTGTCTACATATTTTCCTTCATGGATACTGATATCTAATTTTTATCTATGGCAGTTACACTGTAGAGCTTTCTAGAGTGCTGAAGATTGACCGCCAACAAGTAAGAAAGTTAGTTCAAGAAGTTCATCATTCAGATATATATATCTATTACAAATATTTTTAAATGCTTTGGCATGCAGTTGCAGGAAATTTCTGCTTTATGTGTCCAAGTGTGAATGGATACCTCCTTGGCTCCACATTGTTAATACTGCTGAATATGAAGAGAAAAGAAGATATCCTTGGAACTAGCAAAAGCATTAACCAGACCAATGAATGAGCAAAGCTGGTCATCTGTCTGATGAAAAACAAAGAAACAACAGCAACAAACACATTTATTTAAATAATCTTCATTTTAAAAATCTGTCATTTTTTAATATTTCTTTTCCAAAACAGATCAGAAGTCTCTATTTCATCTGTAATTATTATTCTTGTAATTAATGTATTTTTTTCTATCCACAGCTCAAAGCAAATCATTTTGAAATGAAATATAATTCTTTTTATTGCAAAATGCCAAAGCAGAATTTTGATATCTCAGAAGTCTCCTCCCCATACACTTTCTTCATTTTCTCTAAGTTAAATATTGCATGAATCAAAATGATTTGTTGATTTTGTTGTTGTTGTTGCTGTTGTCGAATAAGTGTTTTCTCTATGTATTTTTTTTTTCTTTTTCACAGATGGTCTAGATGTGAGACATCAAGCATGTGGCTGTGGCATACTGCTGTTTCAAGGGGACTTTTGGAGGCCTTTGGAGGCCTTATTTGATTTCCATCACAACTGATGTGTTGTCGTTTAAATGCTTGGTAGTAAGTGATTACTGGTTCACACCAAAAATGAATGAAACTGCTAAAAACAGCTATTACATGCATCGTATGCCTTCAATGCCTTATCTTTAAGCAGTAATGCCTTTTTTACTTCCTTTTTTTATTTTCTTGTTATAACATCTTGCCTCCTTAATCAGCACAGCAAACAAGGGACCTTATCCTGCCAGGTACCGAATGTGTTTGATTTGTATTAAATTGATGAGATCACACTGAGATCACATGGAAAATCTCCTGAGCAGCTCCTGAACTGACAGCAAGGTGCTGTGCACGCTGGAGAGTGAGACGTTGATGTAGCTGCACTTGTGCAGCTCTGCTTTAGAAAGGGAAGGGCTCTGTTCAGACAGGCTTGGGAAACAGAGGGAAAAAGGTCTCACTTTGCTTCATCTGTAGAGCTCTACAGATGCTTGTGCTCAGGAAAATCTTGTGTGAAAATAAGGCCAAGTGCCAGTTTTGCTCTTTAGTTCTTCTTTTTTTTCTGTGGCATTTAATGGCCTAGAGGATCCAACCCCCTGATTTTCCTTCATATTAAGAAAATAAAAGAAAGAGCTATTCACAGTAGGTCACATATGCCACATTATTTTCTAGTCTGACAGAGTTTTTCTTTTCTACCTTTTATTAATTTAAAACTAATTGAAGAATCAAAGTATTTTATGAAGTGTATTTCCTTATTTCTAAACCATTCTGTATTGTAGCTGCAAAAATGCTTTCTGTAAAGTGTTACTAATCTTCAGCCCACAAGGAACTGTAAGAAGCAGCTTAGCTAAAGCAATCAAGATTCCTGTAATCCAGGAGGTGGAAGGGAAGAGAACGCAAAACAAATACACTTTAAAATCTAAAAAGGTAATTACTGAAGACAGCAATGAAACAGAACAATGGTGACTATCTGTATCACTGTAATGTGCCTAAGTTTTCACCAGCTATTCTGCTAGATTCTGTTTATTTGTTTATTCATTTTTACTTTTTTTTTTTTTTTAACTAAACTCTTTTGTAAATTCTTAGTAAGATAAAAGGCTAGGTTTTTTTGGAAGGTCATTTTCCTTTGCAATTATTTTTGCAAGTAGACTATTATGTGGAATGACCTCTTTTTGTTAAATAGAAGAAAATATATGTATTTAATTCTCAGGAATCATGGAATTAAGGAGAAATAGGCTCTGGCTTTTTTGGATGGACTGAGGAGACAAACATGCCCTCACTTGCAGTAATGCAGTCAGTTCTTACAATGTAATGATCAGCTGACATTTAATAAGATCATCTGTCAAAGTCTTTCTCTTTGGGTTGTGCCATTTTACTGAGCAATATTTGCTACAGTCTTGCAAAAAGTGTAGTCCTGCTTATGCTGCTAGTTGGTAGAAGTTGGGAGTAGATAAGTCCATCCACATCCCTGGCCAGTGAGGAAAATCTTCAGTGGATATTGCCTTCTTACATCTCCTGTTACCAATATTGATCCCAACTAACTGCTGCATTACATGGAAATCAATCCAGCTACACTCCTTTGAGCTACCTAAAACTGGAGCACTGCATTGTTGAATCAAGTCCATTGACTTGAAATAGCCTTAAACACTCTTGAATGTTAAAGCACCACAGAGATATCACTTGGATGATAACACTGAGAGCGATAGGGGTATTTTCTCTTCTCTCATGACTCAAAAGCCTGAACAAATCAAGCTGGTGAGCTTTGTATTGTGAAAACATTGCATTTGAAGAGAAAATAATCCTTTTTGCCATGTAGTTTCCTTTACAGCATGGAGGGCACGGCAGTATGGAAATGTACAGTACGCATTTAGACTGATTTAACCAAAAAAGTATCTAATAGTCTCTAACCTGAACTAACTCCGAGCCTCGTTGGGTTTTGTGCAACTAACATGACAGAGACATGATATTTTAGTCAAGATGGCTTGTACCCAAGCAGAGTGTATTTTGTGGATGGAGACCTAAAAAAACCCAATCTGATTATATATTGCCATGAAGAGAGAACACCAAGCATGACCACCATATGCCTTATCTGTCTGTTCATTAGTACAAGTTAAATACTACTGATGCTTGCTGGACTCACCAGCAGTGAGGACAGGGATTCTTAGAATGCAAAATTACTTGCATTCACTGTGAGGGAAAAAAAAAAAAAAAAAAAAAAACACTTTGGTGTGTTTCACTGTTAGCTAATCATTCGATTGTCTGTACTCCCATTGTACTTTTGCATTTGAATCAAATTTCCAAATGTAAAGCTGAGAAAACATTAAACCCCTACACATATGCCTCATGAAATTACTTCTAGTGAAGCAGAAGTGTTAGGAAGGACAGGCTGGGAAGGCGAGGTGGTGGAGTTGCTCTTTATGTGAGAGAGCAACTGGAATGCATGGAGTTCAACCTGGGAGTCGAGGATGAGCGAGTTGAGAGCTTGTGGGTAAGGATTAGAGGGCAGGCTAATGTGGGAGACACTGTGGTGGGTGTCTGTTACAGGCCACCTGACCAAGACGAGGAGGTTGATGAGGCCTTCTATAGGCAGCTGGATGTTGCCTCACGGTCACAGGCCCTGGTTCTCATGGGGGACTTCAACTACCCCGACATCAACTGGGAGGACAACACAGCCAGGCATAAGCAGTCCTGGAGGTTCCTGCAGAGCGTCGACGATAACTTTTTGACGCAGGTTGTGGAGGAGCCGACGAGGAGAGGTGGGCTACTGGACCTCGTGCTATCAAATAGGGAGGGCCTAGTAGGAGATGTTAAGGTGGGGGGTACCCTCGGCTGCAGTGACCATGAGTTGGTGGAGTTCAGGATTCAACGAGGAGGAGGCAGCGCTGTAAGTAGCCTTGCGACGATGGACTTCAGGAGGGCCAACTTGAGCCTCTTCAGAGACCTCCTCGGTAGAATCCCATGGGCTAGTGCTCTAGAAGGCAGGGGGGCCCAAGAGAGCTGGTTAGTTTTCAAGCGGCACTTCCTCCACGTCCAGCAACAGTGCATCCCTGTGTGTAGGAAGGGAGGCAGAGGGGGCAGGCGACCTGCGTGGATGAGCCGGGAGCTTGTGGCAATGCTCAAGCAGAAGGCAGCGGTATACAGAATGTGGAAAAAAGGACAGGCCCCCTGGGAGAAATACAGGAACGTAGTCAGGGAATGCAGAGATGCGACAAGGAAAGCTAAGGCACGTCTGGAAGGCAAGCTGGCAAGGGACGTTAAAAATAACAAAAAAAAATTCTTCAAATACATTAACAGCAAAAGGAAGATCAGGGAAAACGTGGGTCCGCTGGAGGACGGGATGGGCACCTTGGTTACAAATAACACAGAAAAAGCAGAGTTGCTCAATGCCTTCTTTGCTTCGGTGTTTACCAAGGGCAGCCCTTTAGAGCCCCAGGTCCTAGAGACAAGAGAAGAAGCTGGTGGAGAGGAAGACTTGCCCTGGGTAGAGGAAGATTGGGTCAGAGAGCACCTAAGGAACCTCGATACCCACAAATCCATGGGCCCTGATGGGATGCACCCCAGAGTGCTGCGGGAGCTAGCAGATGCCATAGCTAAGCCGCTCTGCATCATCTTTGAAAGATCCTGGAGAACGGGGGAGGTGCCGGAAGACTGGAAGAAGGCCAATGTCACGCCAGTCTTCAAAAAAGGCAAGAAGGAGGACCCAGGCAACTACAGGCCAGTCAGCCTCACCTCCGTCCCCGGAAAAGTGATGGAACGGCTCATACTGGCCGTTGTCTCCAGGCACATGGAGGACAAGAAGGTGCTCAAGAGTAGTCAGCATGGATTCACCAAGGGGAAATCTTGCCTGACTAACCTGATAGCCTTCTATGATGAAATGACCGGCTGGATAGACGAGGGGAGAGCGGTGGATGTCGTCTATCTCGACTTCACCAAGGCTTTTGACACCGTCCCTCACAACATCCTCCTGGGCAAGCTCCGGAAGTGTGGGATAGATGAGTGGACAGTGAGATGGATTAGGAACTGGCTGGATGGCAGGGCCCAGAGAGTGGTGATCAGCGGTGCAGAGTCTAGTTGGAGGCCTGTGGCTAGTGGGGTCCCCCAGGGGTCAGTCCTTGGTCCAGTCCTGTTCAATTTATTCATCAATGACCTGGATGAAGGCACAGAGTGCTCCCTCAGCAAGTTTGCTGATGACACGAAACTGGGAGGAGTAGCCGATACCCCAGAGGGCTGTGCTGCCATCCAGAGGGACCTGGACAGACTGGACAACTGGGCGGTGAAAAACCTCATGCAATTCAACAAGGCCAAGTGCAAGGTCCTGCACCTGGGGAGGAATAACCCCAGACACCAGGACAGGCTGGGGACCGACCTTGTGGAGAGCAGCTCTGCAGAGAAAGACCTGGGTGTCATGGTGGATGATAAGTTGACCATGAGGCAGCAGTGTGCCCTCGTGGCCAAGAAGGCCAATGGAATCCTGGGCTGCGTTAAGAAGAGCATCTCTAGCAGGTCGAGGGAGGTGATCCTGCCCCTCTACTCAGCCCTGGCGAGGCCGCATCTGGAGTACTGTGTCCAGTTCTGGGCTCCACAGTACAAGAGGGATGTGGAGCTGCTGGAGAGAGTCCAGCGCAGGGCTACAAGGATGATCAGGGGCCTGGAACATCTGCCCTATGAGGAGAGGCTGAGGGAGCTGGGCCTGTTCAGCCTGGAGAAGAGAAGGCTGAGAGGGGATCTAATCAGTGTATATAAATACCTCAAGGGAGGGAGTGCAGAGGACGGGGATGGTCTCTTTTCAGTGGTGGCCACTGATAGGACTAGAGGAAATGGCCGGAAGCTGAAACACCAAAAATTCCATAGGAACTTAAGGAAAAATTTCTTAACAGTGAGGGTGACAGAGCACTGGAACAGGCTGCCCAGAGAGGTTGTGGAGTCTCCTTCTCTGGAGATCTTCAAAACCCGTTTGGACGCAGTCCTGTGCCACGTGCTCTAGGTGTCCCTGCGTATGCAGGGGGGTTGGACTAGATGATCTCTAGAGGTCCCTTCCAACCCTAAGCATTCTATGATTCTATGATTCTATGATTCTAGCAGCCTGCCTGAACTGAACTGCAGATTTTCATTTGCTCTGCTGTGCCAAGATCTAACTACTTCCCTCATTGACCAACGAATCTTTATTTTTATACAGTGAATCCAACAAAGGGCGCCGAATATTGTTTTGGAAGTGATGCCAACTAGTAAACAGTGGTAAAAAACACTCTAAAAAGAAAATCGATCCTTCACGGGCAAATGTCTCTTTTTTTCATTTGTCTTAAACTTCCTCAATGCACATCTTATATCTGAGGTATGAAAATTAGTGACTACTTTGGTAATGAAAACTTTAATCTTGTAGAGCCGGCAAACACTTTTTGTTTTGAAGAGTGTACTTTAAAAAGTGCCAAAGAAGCTCTGATTTTTTTTATTTTATTTTTTTTTAGGATGGGTTTCATTATATCTTTAAGCAAGGTCCCTTGCTAAAAAGATAAAAAGAGAGAGTTTTGTTAAGCTGGTGTGTTGGTTCAAATCAATTTATTAAAAATAGCTCTTTCAGGTTGTATCCTCCTCTTATGTCTAGTTCAGGAATTTTCTATGCCTTTTTAGTTTAGGGTATGACTAGCAAGGCACAGTTCTACAACAGCTCATCCATCCCTTGCGTTTTAAAGCCGTTTGCTGTCTTCCTAATCTGGCCTAATTTATGTCTCTTACCTGTACAAAGGCATTCACTGACACTAAAGGGAATGAGATCCCCTGACACCAAAATTATTCTCAGCATGAGGATCTCAATCCCAGGAATGTTAACTGTGCTGCAGAAGCATCAAATAAATTTCAAAGTTTGTATCCAAAAGCAGTTATAAATTTCAGCACAAGATAGCTGTGAGATGAGGCATGTTTGTTTCTTGCAATTGATAATCCTTTGTTAACATGTTTAGTGACAATTAGCAACTTGTGTTGATTATATGTGACAGGATGTTGTTGTTTTTCTTTGTTGTTTATATATTTATTTTAACCACAGACATAAGAGCTGTTCAGTATCACTTCTCAGACAGAAGAAGACAGGCTTTCTTCCAGGCAGATGAACAGATAGGATTCTTACAATTCTGGCAAATGTATGCTGTTATTAATCAAACATATTATTCTCAGAAAACTTTGGTAGTAAGAAATCGTTTGAAAATACATTCTTTTTAGATGTGTTATTCTATCAAATGATGGAATTAATTGTTTGATACAGTGAATACAGTGAATTTCTGTCTGTGCAAAGAATGGCATTAGTGCAGACAAAAGACTACTTATTTATAGTATTGTTCCACTAATCTAATTTCTGCTCTAAAGACACTACTGCCTAAGCTGCATCACATCTGCATCACTGGATGAGTAATACCCAGCTCCATTTATTTTTACTTTTTAAAGTATATTCCTGTATATATGTCTGTCCCTAAATATTATCTTTAATTTTGTAGTTGCTTTGGTCTTCCTTCCTTCCTTCCTTCCTTCCTTCCTTCCTTCCTTCCTTCCTTCCTTCCTTCCTTCCTTCCTTCCTTCCTTCCTTCCTTCCTTCCTTCCTTCCTTCCTTCCTTCCTTCCTTCCTTCCTTCCTTCCTTCCTTCCTTCCTTCCTTCCTTCCTTCCTTCCTTCCTTCTTCCCTCCCTCCTTCCTTCCTTCCTTCCTTCCCTCCTTCCCTCCTTCCTTCCTTCCTTCCTTCCTTCCTTCCTTCCTTCCTTCCTTCCTTCCTTCCTTCCTTCCTTCCTTCCTTCCTTCCTTCCTTCCTTCCTTCCTTCCTTCCTTCCTTCCTTCCTTCCTTCTTTCCTTCCTTCCTTCCGTCCCTCCTTCCCATATTCCTTCTTTTCCTCCCTCCCTCCCTCCTTCCCTTCCTCCCTTCTTTCTTTCTTGAAAGTCACAGCTATTGAAAGTTCCAGTAAAGTGAGAAATCTACTAGGTAGATGCTGCAACAACATCTTCTACCAAAATTCACAGTGAAGATATTCAGAGCTTTTCTACCAAGGGAGATTAAAATAAAATAAAATAAAATAAAATAAAATAAAATAAAATAAAATAAAATAAAATAAAATAAAATAAAAATAAAATACACACTCCTTTCTCTGATGCATTCCCCTTTGATTTAATTTTGAGTTCATGTCTTGTACTGCCCTCAGGACTGCTTTAGCCTTCAATTATGTTAAAAGCATAAGGAGGAAACGAAGAAAGAGTTGCAGTGCAATATTTTACATCTTTGATTCAACTTGTTTATCCTTGGATTAAAGGAGCAGGCACATACCTAAACAACATTAGAATGTATTATCTTAACATATAAAATCCAAAAGAAAATAGAGAGTAGGCCAGCAGTTGGCTCTTAAACACAGTACCAGATGTTCAGAAAACAAATATCAGATTAAAAGGATATGAAATAAATTCACAAATGTCAAAATATATCATGCATTTCTGTCAGAAAGCGTTAGTTTGAACTTTATTCTGGCTTTAATTTTCCAACTCCTTGTCTAAACTGAAGATGGCATAACCAAACCAAAAAAGGTTTACAGGCATTTCTTGACATTGTGCAAAAAAATTCTGAAAAACAAAATATAAATATATTATCTTTAACTACATACACTAGTACTCACCAAAAGATCATCAAATACAAATGTCAGTAAAATAAACACCATATAATTTCTCCTAATTTAATGTTTGGAGCTGTGAACACATACAAAAAAAAAAGTGCTAAAAATTCGCAACTCGTCCTTAAGTGATTTGTGACTTGCAGGGACAGGTTTCAAGTCTTGTTTATTTGTTTTACTTTTTTTTTTTTTTTTTCACCTTAATACTTACTTGCACAGTGTGTGAGTGGAAAAGCTAAGAGCAAGTCGAGGCTTCTTGGTTCCCAAAACCCTAATTCACTATTAGGATTTTCTTTCTCAAAGATTGTTCTAATGGAAAGGACCCTTTGCTGAGTTTTATAGAGTTAGAAGTTCCCACAGTGAAGAAATCTCTTCCTCTAGTATGAAACGTCTCTGCCTTGCTCTACTGTATGCTTAATAAATATTAAATATCATAAAAGTACCAGATATGATGTAACTGTTTAGTTCTATAAGGTTAACGTGTTTCCCTGCTCACTTGCAGCTAGCATTCTTTGTTTCACTAACTCAAAAAGGGAAAAAAAATATATTTGTGTCACTCTAATTTCCCAGACAACTACATGATTATTTATAAACATTGTAGGAGAGAAAAAAATTGGTTGAAAAATTCAGTAAATTTTTCAGTAAAATTTGAAGCATTTTTTTCTCACAATCTCATTAACAAAGTTGATTGAGAACTTGAAGAAAACTTGTGCTTCAAGAGTTTTATTAAATTATTAAACATATTTCAGTACAAATTACATAGCTACTTTCTCTGCATTGACTGTAGAGATATCTAGATATTTAGGATAGTCTAGATGCTAAGAGCTAAAGCAGCAACCAGATTCCTGAATTATTCCGGTATGGATTTGCTTCAGTTTTACTTTTAAAAAATAAATTTGAAAGCATTAAAATATTTTATTCTTACTTATTTTTTAAAATATTTATCCCTTTCCTCTCCTCCCATTTCCCATCCCAAAGAAGTCATTAATCAAGAAAATAGGATAAAACAATTTAACTTAAAAATCAGTTGATTTTATTGTTTTTGTTCCAGCAATAATCTAAAAAAAAAAATCAATTGTTCAGAAAAATGTAGCTTTAATCTTTTTAGATTTTGAAAATTCTGTGAAACAGAGGTGCTGCTGCTCTGAGTCCTCAGAGAGAAAGCCTTGTGTTATCAGCTGATCTCTTGCTTGCTTGCTTTTGTTTTTTTTTTTGTTTTTTTTTTTGTTTTTTTTTTGCTTTTCCTTTAGTTGACCTTCCATGGTTAATTGAAAGAACGCAAGTTATCGAGTTAGTCCTCAATAACTTGAACTTTCGTGATGAGTGTTACAGAGAAAGAAAATGAAAGAGAGGGTTAGAGAGAAGTGAATTCTTCAGCACTGACCCCTTTTACCCTTCTGCAAGTATTTTCCATGAGTGGCCATGCATTCCTTTAGTACGCTGCCTCATTCCCCTAGCGATGGCAGAGATACTGTGTTTTAGTGTTTCTAATCAAAATTAGGAATAAGAATAACTCTACACAGGCTCCCTTGCATGTGTGCAGTACAGAGGGTTTGTGTTCACCTCTTCATCCAACAGTCACAGTTCTATAGTGTAAATACTGCATATGTACATCAGATAATCCACTGAAGAGCCAAACATGCAAATCCCCAAAATACATATCCAGGGCCATGTAATATGGATTGCTCGTAATATATTTTTTTTTAATTACATATGTTGAAATGCTAATGCATACTCAGAATAAAGAAAGTATAACTGTAAAACAGCGTCAGCTCTTTGAATCCTTTGGTAAACTCAGAAATCCACTATCCTAATTTTCATTGAATTTTTCATCCTAGAACATATGGGTGACAGTAAGCAGGTTGCTTCCATCTAAAAGCGACCAAACAAAACAGTCTATAGACAAAATTCTGATTCATATACCATTATTTAAATGTGAATCTGTAGTAAGCTGCTTTCAAGTATCTTCTGCTGAAACCACATCGTATTTATCAGGATGTAGCTGAAGTAGTAACCTTATAGCCAAAAGAGAGGCCTGTTGTACGTAAAGTAGAAGCAGACTAAGCAGGACATAGTTAATAACCACTTGCTTTGAACCTAAACATACGCACACTAAAATAACATAATTAATCACACTGTATAACCATTCTGTAACATTGCAACACTAGTAATATCTGCAATATTAGATCACTTTGGCACAACTAAAGGTAAATATAAAGGTGATACAAAACAGCAAGTGGAGACTTACTGTATAAATGCACAAACAGGGCATGGGAAAAAAAACAGGTAGAGGAAGAAAAATCTCCAAGGTAAGAACGATGGATGTAGAACAGATTGGAAACATGCCTGGAGGAGACAACAAGTCTTCTCCAAGGCTCCTAAAATCAAGCTAATTATGTTGGGAGCAGAAGAGAGGCCTCCTTCCTTTCGAGAGGGCGACCATCAGTCTGTAGCCATCAGGTACAGCTCTAACTATATGGTATCAGCTCCATGGTATTGAAAATACACTGCTAGCATAGAGAATGTTTGTTAAGGACTAAGCATGGAAATACGCAGCGGTGATAATCAATCATCCGTAAGAACTAGCTACTGCAAATAAGCATTGCTGTTTAAGCATTTCAATCATGGCAAGCTCTACTGACCTAACTAAACGTACATATCATACACACACACATATATATATATACGTATATATATGTATGTGTGTGTATGTGTGTATATATATATATACACGCAATATATACAATATAAAATTTCAATTGCAACAGTGTTATGTAAAACTCTGCTTTATGTAGTGTGTATTTTACTGAATAATTCCAAGATATTATGGTCCAGATTCATTCCAGATGATAAGGATTTGTAGGGGCTGAATTCTAGCCTTCAGTATATACTCATGCCCACTGAGCATAAGCATCCTGGCTTAGTCCCCTCAGCAGCAATGCTGATTTGTCCCTGCCATCGGCTAGGGCAGGACACAACTGTTTGTGGACCATGCAATGAACTGGATCAATAAAATGATCTTGGTTAAATAAAAAGCCTTAAGGAATTAGATTTGGTGGCTGGGGGCTAGCAAAGGCAATGAAGGATTTCTCAAATCAGCTTTGCCAGAGGGTGAAAAGCAAAACAAAGGAAACAAAACTTTACATCCTGAGTCACCACTGCATTGCTCTAATTTTACACCAGAATAGTGCATGTGAAATCATTTGTGATGCAGTGAGGTAAAATTGACTAGTACAATGATTAATCAGGTCACAAACCTATTTTCCTTTATTTCTCTGAAGCATTATTTAATTAAAACTAAAATGTCATGTGGGATTGGTCGCAGGGCACAATTTCTAGACATTGCATAAATACACATAAGGTATTATTTTATTGTTATTAACATTTCATCTATTTAGTCTTCTTACAGTATTGCTGATGTCCAGCAATTCTCTTCTAACACTCAGACATCATGTGATGCTCTCCCAACAGATAATTTTGGAAAGCTATTCAGAAATTTTCTATCAGATAATTCCAATTCATGTTAATCAACTCAAGCAAAAATAATTTTGACAAAATACAGTTTTAAAAAAAAAGGAAAAACTGATACCAAATTCTGTTTTCCTGACATTCCATTTTGAATTTCCATTTCAAAATGTGTTTTGTTTTATATTCAAAAACAAAAAATACCAGAGACATGAAAGATATTCACTCAACTCAAATGATTTGCTGCAGATTTCTATTTTGTACTCAAATTATTTATTTGCTTTACATCTTTGACAGGTCATTTTGTTTTGTAATATTTTCAAGCAGAAAGTAGAAACTGACAGTCTTCTGGAACAGAAAACCACTTCTTCCAAATTTTCCTTTTTATACAGAAAGTTCCTATATTATTTTTTATTCCAAAATGTTTCTTAGTGAGAGGTACTTTGTGTTTCAAATGGTTTGTTATTTGTCTCTGAAATCGGTATGCTGGTAAAAGTCTCAATTTTGAGTCAGTCATTTTTTCCCCAGTTAAAATAATTAAAATATTGTGAATTAAGATGTGGTTTCCTAAGAAAAATGAGTCGTGATATTACTGTCACACCACACAACTACATTAGGCCTCCAGAAAGAAAATGACTGACATATGCAACGTTTGATGCATAAAATCAAGTTTCAGAGTGGACAAGAGTAGGCAGCAGGCCTTCAAATTTTCTTTGGGAGCAGACTTATTTCTCTGAGTTCTATATTTCTGAAATGCTGGGGTAGCATACAGGGCAAGGCCTCTGAGAATCGGGTCTATTTCTGGCTCCATCAACGGCTTGATGTGTGACCTTCCCAAGGTCAGTGCCTCTGTTTTCCAAGTTGTTGAACAAAGAAAATTATACTATGTTCCATTGTAAGGGCCTGTGAGATCTGCTGATAAAAAAGAATTGAGTGTTACTCCTACATGAGATTTGACTTTTTACTTCATGCCCTTGAGTGATGAAAGATAATGATTAGCTATCATGTTTATTCAGCAATAGGTTCCAAGATGTCTTTGGACTGCATAATTCCTTCGATTTATATTCAGGGAAACTGAGGCATGGGAAAGGGAAATAACTTGCCCAGAATCACGTCAGTAAAATATTGGTAGAGCCAGGAGTAGGGCAAGTGTCAGTCTAAGT